>NC_044003.1:23295319-23596152 GCF_902150065.1 Myripristis murdjan
TTATGATGGCGGGGCAGAGCTATGCTTTCTAAAGGTCAGTTGCTGCTTCCTCCTATGTGGGCCAGAGGACAGACTGTCGCCAGTCTCGGCGGCATCTGTCACATCCCTGCCACCGATAATTAGCCTGCAACACACCACCTCAAATCTGACTGACTGATCGACTGGGTGGCTGACTGACAAACGAGAGGGAGAGAGGGAGAGAGAGAGAGTCTGACAGAGAGATGGAGGGTGAAAAAGAAAAAGAGGATAGAGAAAAGCACAAAAGGAGAAAGAAGGTGGGAGAAAAATGGCTTGCCTGCTGGTAAAGGCTGGAAATTGTCCAAAATGCCAGCCCATCGTTTATCAACGAGGCGGAAGCACATACAGCTCGTACTACTCATTACCTGCAGCCTCTCTCTGCCTCTCCCTAATACCCTCCTCAGGCACACCTGCCGCCGTTCGCCTCAGTTTCTTCAGTTGTCACACACACACACGCACACACACACGCACATAGATACTGTACACGCATCCATGCACGCACACTCCTTCCCGCTCTTTTGCACTGTCTCCACTCCATGTCGCCGAGACCTCAGAGCCATTGCGAGACAATGGAGAGGAGACGCTGTCTTTGCTGAAGCATGTCAGACAGATATGACATCATCCGGCCTTGCCAGCCCAAAATATACCCATCAACCCCTGCCCACCTCATCAGCGTGAAGAGACAGAGGACGGGATGGGAGAGGGGGCGCAGGAGAGGCTGGCGAGTGTGGATAAAAGAGGAAATTGGGTGATGGTGTGTGTGGTGGGGGGGGGTGCAGAAGATAGATAGAAACGAGGGGGCGCGGTGAGAGAAAAGATGAGAAAAGACGTGATGATCTGCCTGATTTGGGCCCACTCTCTCCCAGCCCCGGAGCCCCAAATCATCGAGAGATATCTCCTCCATGGCAAACGATTATCCGTCCACACACAGCGGAGATGACAACCAGCTGCTAGACAGCACAGAGCAATTTTCTCTGCCTCTTTCTGTCAACACACATAAACACAAAAATGCGCGCTCGCCGGCTCGCACGCGTGTGTACAAACACTCGCACACATCAAATCCAGTCTGGCGTCTCACATGATGGACGCTTTTCAATAGTCAAATGAAAAGAGCGTGGACGAGAGGAGCTGAGGAGGGGTTTTACATTCAACCGTTAGGGTGGCTTAAGCTGGGCCACGGCTGATTTGATCATCAGGCTAACTCTCGGCCAATTGAAAAGACCAGAGAGGCTAAAGGAAGAGAATGGAGGAGACACAGTGAGAAAGAGAGAGAGAGAGAGAAAGATGAAAATTGAAAATCAACACTGGCATTTCAGAAGGGAGAGGTACTGGTGCAGGGTAATGAGGGTGTGTGTGTGTGTGTGTGTGAGTGGGTTGGGGGGATGGCTAAGGGAGGTTGGAGGGTAAACCAGTGTCTTGACAGCGCAGTAGGGGCCGGAGTTGTGAAGTTGCTTAATCCCGGGGAGCAGGGGATTAGCTCAGCAGGAGGGAACCACCTCGGCAGGGGGCTCTGGAAGCCCGCTGTCCCCGACCGTGATGTTATGCTGCGGGGCTACCGGGCTTGGCTGTCCCCCCTCTCTCCCCTCCCTTCCTCCTTCTCTCCCTCCCCAGTTAGCCCCAGGCACAGTCTGACCTACTATGTAGAAATAGATCTACACACTAGCACATGCAAACACACACTCACACGCAAACAACAACCGAAAAAAGAAAAAAAAAAAACACACACACTTGCACACAACAGCTCCTCAGCTCATCAGTTCATTATTGCAGTGGAGAGGCTGGAGGGTTGCGAGAGAAGAGTGAGGCGTCTTCAGATGAGGCCATTGGTTCCAGTGTGACTGATTGTGCGGGGCCCAGAGGCCCACTGGTGGGTGGGAGGGGGGCCGCTGCAGCTACACACCCCTCTCATCGCCTCCCCTCCCTCTCAGCTCTCCAAACTCCCACCCTCTTAGAGTCTGTGCCTCCCTCTTCTCCCCTCTCCGCTCCCACTTTTGCTGCAGGGTCCCGAACACCTGGGGATGCAGGGGCAGCAGACCACTCCATTGTTATTAGCATCATCAACCTGCTGATTATTTTCACACTGTCTCCGAGAGAGAGTGCTGTTGGGCAGGGAGCTGAAACAAGCAGCTCCATCATTAAGTGCTGACGTTGTGTTGTGCATGTGAAACTCGGTGTGTGTGTGTGTAACTACGCTGAAACTGCAGTGCATGTCGCGCAGTCGTGTGTGTGACTGTGCACGTATGTGTGTGTGAGTGCCTATTAGTGATGTGTGCCACAAGAATCAATACTTAGGTGCCAGGTCAATACCGACATTTTGAAAATTCTGCTCACTAATATTTGTTTTTCAGTTTCAGAGTCATCAGCTCAACTTGTCGCTGTGTAATTCAGTGGTTTTATTCTAATGGAGCCTTCCCCTATATGTTTAAATACTCTAAACATTTAAAGCTGTGGGCATGCTTCCAGAGCTGTAAATGAAAATGGGAGTACATAATCATACCATTGTATTTGTCGTTTTTTGTTGCACCACTGTATTTGATACTTCACACAGTCCCACTAATCTGAAATTAGGTTTTTTTGGGGCTGCTTTGTTTTCTACCTGAAGGCGCCAGGCCAGTGTTGCACTTGAAACTGAGTCTTCTTATTCTGTTGCAGCTTACCTTTTTTAATTAGGGCTGTCAGTGTTAACACACAGCAGCAGCTGGCAAACCAAGCACCAGTAATTTCTGCAGCACTGTGAGCAGTGTAGCTACCTTTCAGACTGTGACTAATTCAGATCACAGCAATGTGATGCTGTATGATTTTTTTTTTTTTTTTTTTTTTTTAAACTTCTGAAGACTCCCAGACAACTCGGTTGATAACTACAAGTACAAACATACCAACGTAAAAACAAAAATGTTCTAAAGGTCCTGTCCTGCTGTGAGAGCCCTTGAACTGTCATTGGTAATGTAACTCTGAACACCAAGAGGTGAGTTTTAAATTCATCTAATTTATCATTTGGTGGGCATTTGCTTGTATGCATGGACATGTGGCAATGTATTCAGGTAATTTGCAGAATGTATAGCTTATTCTGCAGTAATATTTATTGACACCATATTACCTAGAGCTATTGTTGTTTATTTCTTGGTAGGCTAGTGATTTTCTAATCAAAGAAATATTGAAAGCTAAGCCAAAAAAACAAAAACAAATTAAAAGCGGAGTTACTACAGTTCAAGTTGAAAAAGTCCATCAAAAGTCTGGTCCTGGGAACCAGAAGGAGACCCAAGTTTTGCCATCCAGACAGCTGTATGGTTTATCTAGCCTTGTTTTTAGAAACAAACAGCTCACACCACTTTTATGCAGTGATATGAATTAAGTTTTATTCTTATTTGAAACTTTTTTTTTGTTAAGGAATCTATACAAAAATGTGTTACTTACCTGCTACAAGTCTGTTTTACTTACAAACTGTCTTGAATTGCAAAATATGGTGCGCTAACCATTATCAAAAATGCAGAAATGCCAGTTAACTATTAAAATCCAGAGATTAATCAAGGGTTTTTTTTTTTTTTTTTTAAATAATCATTTGACAGTCCACACACAGTAAAAGGCATTGTTTGTTTACTTATTCATGTTTATACAAGTTTTTAAATAGAGAAGTATGCCATAAACAGATTTATGTTTTTTTCCATTGTATTGAAATTTCACTGGTATTGGAATCAACTCCCAAAATTATGGCATCATGACATTCCTACGGCCTATGCGTCGTGCACAAGTGTGCAATGCATTTACATTGAGAGAGCAGGGATCTAGAGGCGAATGACAGCATGTGTGAGCTGAGTAGCTGTGAATGGGCCGGCGGCGTGCTCCATATTGTGGCCGCTTGACAGCTTCCTTTGGCCTGCAGACAAAGGAGCAGATCCCTGTCAGAGAGCCCTCACACAGGCAGCCAGGATGAGCGCCGCCGCACCACAACCAGGCCCAAGGAGCCGAGAGAAAGACAGCCGCAGCAGCTGGAGCTTGTTCCCCTCAATACACCCAAATGGAGGCCTCTAACACTCATGGTGTCCCAAACATAGTTTTTTTTTTTCTTTTGCTACAAGTGCAACAAAACTTGTCAGTTCGAGAGGCAGCCTGTGGTAGCCTTCATCTGTGTCCATCACGACAGACACCGCCACTACCATCTTCAGTATGTTCTTGGGAAAGTTGATGGAATTTCCTTACAGCCATTCAAACTTTCTTACAAGGTCGTCGGCGCATTATGATTCACCTCTGGCATCAAACTAAATAACATTCTTAAATGCCCCATTATGCTGGTTTGAAAAAAAAAAAAAAAAAAAAAAAACACAAACCAAAAAATAAAATAAAAATAAAAAAGCACTTATTGAAAAAAAAAAAGTGCACCTTTGACACAGAGAAAAGAAATAGATGGAGGAAGAGGGGGGAAACATTTCTAAGTGTTGTGTTTAGTGTTTAGACTTGTATAAAGCCAGCACTCAGGTCAGAGAATACTGTAGCAAGGCTGACCACTCTAGAGGAACTCAGCAACCTTCACCAAGATGGAAAAATCAACAATCCTAAATCAATGCAAGCAAACAGAAAACACGAGGGACTGAACAACTGCGCACAGAGATAATGATGAGGTGCATATTCACTATCAACAACTGAGTCACTGGATGAAACCAGTGAATAACTGGACACACGTGAGCAACAGAGCATTCCCAATTACATTTATGTGCATGAGCCTGGTCTTACATTCAGTCTCTCCAAAATAGCCAATAAATATGTTCTTTACCAGAAATATAGGAAAGTCACCGCTAAATATTAGTCATAATTGTTGAATTTACTTGAATTCCTCTCATGCATGATCAGCTCTCTTTTTACAGATTAAAAGGGGCAATTAGATAAAACACTGATCCTACTGAGTCCATAAATAATCACAGGCGAATCTTGCAAAACTTCCGTGCTCCCTAGAATGTTGACGAGCTCGAGACAACCGGGAGCATTTTTGTCCGTGTTTGTATCTTAAGTGGTTTAAGTTTCCCACTCATTTTAGAGAAGATCACAGTACAATCACTACACGGCGAAAGACTGCAAATGATACAGCTCTTTCCCCTGGCAAGAAACAGCACTGCGCCAATTTGTTCTGAGATTATTTCAAGCCTCGGACGCTGCTGACCGTGATGTTTTGAAATGCGAGTAAACAAAGATTTAGTCAAGCGGACTGAAAAAATCTCCCTCTGATGGAGGCCCAAGTGTTCAAACTGGCGCTCAAAAGTCTGCGGCTATGCTTATTACACTGTAACTCCAAAAAATAATCTTAGAGGATGTTAAAATCTGCACCTACTTTGATGTTCACACACCTTGTCAAGCCACATGGGGCAGCTTGTAAATAAATTTAAACTTTAAATCTTGGTTTTCTTTAAGAGTAACGTACATTTGTCTTGTGTCAGTCATAGCGACATGATTTATATGTGTATGCACGTACAGTAGTTCTTGTCTAAATGTGTTGGACATCATGTAGCACCAAGGTTTATAACGGGCTTCCTACGCATCACTGCACACTGTATGAGAGAACTAGGCTTCCTGCGGGCAATATCACTGGTTCATTCTGATGCATAAGACCATTTGAGGACTGCTGGAATCATATTTAACTTCTTTGTTAGACCGACAAACCACACACTGCAAATACAAAGATGTGTTGTTATACGTCCGTTTTTTTTTTTAACTTTGTCTCGCCACTCGAAAACAAAATCAGCTTGTTTTCTGATCTGCGTCGACTTCATGTTCAAGCTCTCGGCTTTGCAATATGGAAGGAGTTAACGGACCAAACTTTTATTACACTCACATAGAGCTGTAAATACCAGTATATGTGTAATAATTTAATTAATAAGCCCATAGTGTGTACTGCATTTACTGAAGAAGCTTTCTGCTCCAGAAACGTGGAAGCAACCGCAAGATAATATAATGCTCCAATTTCTAATACAGCTTAATCAATTTAATTGTTTGATTAAGAATACCCAAGGCACCCGAGCACTTGTTTTGCAGTCTTGACTAAATGTGGACATGCCTGAAGGTCATGACATGATTGACTGAGTTTTATTGTTTTTAGATGTTTATTGATCTATCTAGTGGAAGTTTCATACAGCCGTACTGTGATTTTGCTTCATCTCACAAAAGAGTATGGACACAGTTGGATTCAAAGCATATGAAGTGAGGGCAGCAGCAACAGGTGTTCACAAAAGTCACCAAAAAAAAAAAAAAAAAAAATCCATCATCACCAAAACCATGCCCATAGTTTCTCCAAGGAAGCTGATAATCTCAATCATGATGTCAGTTGGCTGTGCAAGATTAATCTAGTAAGTCAAGGGCAACTGGACCTTCTGCGTAATCTTGAAAATGCTTCACTGGCCAGCTTCCTCAAGACTCCTTCAATACTACTGCATATACCATGACCTGGATGACTGAGAACCTTCAGTGATTTTTTTTTTTTTTTATTGCCCTCTTCTTAAAGCCGCTGTAGGCAACTTTCTTTCTTGCAATACAATTCAATCATATGTGGTGAAATTCCCATTATATTCTAACAAGTATTCATGAAGTAAATGTACTGTGAAAAAAAAAAAAAAAAAAAAAAATCAGGTCTGTCTCGCTGCTCCTGAGGCTGTGTTCTGATTCACAAAAAAAAATCCATTTGTCCTGAGTCAAACAATCAATCATGGCTAGGGGGCGTCTATACCTCAATGTCAATCACGTCACATGTTCACCTTTGTGCATCGCAGGGCGGCCGACCTCCGCTGTGTGCAATCTTAAGCAACCTAGCTGAGGCGTTGAGACGGTGAGAAAAAGGCCATCAGACAGTGTGAAATTTCCTGTTCCTTCACTGACAGCTTATACATTTAAACAGGCAAATTGAAAAGGTACCAAAGTGAGGGGGGGAACAGAAGAAATTAGATCAGGGGAGGGATAAAACTCATATAAATACTGGAGGTGTGTTTTGATGATGGCAAGCTGCGGGACTTGATTAGCTCATTTCTGCTGGACAGGTAAAACCACCAACGTTATTTTTCAGTATTTCAGAATATCAATCAGCTTGCATGCGTCTTTGTCGTGGTTGTGAGCATGTACGCCCCAGGCATGTGCCTGCGTGTGGGTGGGAGGGTCGTGGAGGCAGGAGCCGAAGTTCAGCAGGAAGAGAGTTATCGCCGCTCTATCTTCCACTGAAATTGCTCCCATTCACCAACATTTGCCTCCAGCAGCTTTGAGCCATCTTGGCCAGCCCTTCCTTGGAAACGGGAATCTGAATCTCAAAGGGGGCTTTCCTAGGTAAAATAAGGTCTAAATAAATAATGCACATGATAATGCATATTTAAGATCTGCATTTTGGAAAGTCATTTGGACAACTTTTAATTTCAAAAGGTCATAAATGAAGGCACATAATCTTTGCACATTACTCCCCTCTCTTCCAGACTTGTTAGCCAAACAGCAAAACATCCTTGATGAGAGAAGGTATCTGCTACACTCAGTGTCACGCTGCTAACAATCTTCATGCAATATTAACTTGCAATAGAGCTTGGCAGACGCACAAACCTGTGCATAGTGCGTAATAAATAAAACAAAACCATCTGTGATTGACACATCATTAGACAGCCATGAATTATTCAATATTTGCAATCATATTGGTTTGCCAAAGGATCAACATGCTGAGGAGAGTGCAGGCCCAGGGTACCTGATTGCAAGTGAAAAGCCTCCCAAACTCTATCGCTCCCATCCCTAAAATCTGTCAGTCATTAATGTTGAGAGGGGAGACTGAAAAAGCCTTTCCAGTCCTCTGAGTGTTGATTTGGGCCTCCTGGTGTGCCCAGAGAATGGCTGCATCCTAGCGCTTTCAGATGGCTCTGATTGAAGACATAATTGTGAATGTGGGTGAATTTCACGGTTAGGAGCGTGAAACCCTCAGTAAGATTGATGGATAGATGGAGAGACAGGGAGGCAGGAAGGACTGCAAATTAGGAGTCAGGGTGCTGAAAGCCAGAGCAGGAAGGTGAGAGGCCTTGACTCAGTCAGCGCTGACACCCACACCCACACAGACATATGGACGAATGCACGCACGTAATCAAAAGTACGTAGATGCAAATGTACACACACCTAAGGAAAAACCACTCAAACATACAGCCATATATACACAAATATATAACATGCACATAAATATATACACACGCAACATGAACTGCAGTGTAAACAGCCTCCGCATCAGCGTTGTCCATCACTCTGTGAGCGCAGCAAATCAACTCTGGCTGCTGCTCCTCAGATACAATCCCCACCAGCCATCTGCATATCAAACAAGGCAGCCATTCATATACACTGACTAATGACTTCAGAATGCGATTAACTCTGCACATTAAAAACTCTGCACATAACAACTGCACCTCAAACCCATACAGCATGCAATTCTTCATCCATGTGCAGAGGCACAGGAGGTTTGAGGAACATTTCCCTTATTCCCTTATCTTCACTAGCCAGGGTTTAGTCCTGCTGTGGACTAGCTGGCGCCCTGTTAGAGCCTCCACTATCTTTAGAATTTGGCCGGCCCCTGCTGGACAGCAATTCAACCAGCTGTGTTGCACAACGTCGCCATACCTGCCAAATCTGGTGGTTAGCTACAAAATAAAGGATCAGCAGTTAATGGGTCTCATTTATCAAGCCAGATATGAACAAATGTGTTGTGAAATGGCCTGGAAGATGTCTTAGGCAAGTACTTATACATTTATCAATATTTTTCAGATAATGGTTTCTTCAGACATACAACATCAAACTTAAAGGTTAAATAATGTGTTTAGAGAGACGGGCGATATCATTTGCATATTAGTAAATCTTCCATGAAACTTAGATCAGTTGGACGCATGAATAATGCATAAACTACACATTTATTTTGCCACACAGATTGAATAAGAAGAGAGATCAACTTTCCAGTTCTCTCTAGGAGAATAATGACTCACTCAGAGCGTTGTGTGATACCAGGCTATGGGTCTAAAATAAAATTTGTGCTATCATATCAATTTGCTACTGCAGAGACAATGCCACTAAATATATAATCTGGCTAAATGATTAGAGCATTTTTTTTTTTTAAATTAGAATCTTGACATAGTCAGCACTGTTGAGATTATTTCTTCTTCTCATTAAAAAATCCTGAACAGATGCTATTTAGGGTTATTCATAGTTTCTTCTTGTCTGCCCCGGGGTGTTAGGTGGGTAGGTATCACTTTCATTTATTGAATTCATGTCTAGTGTTATAGTGTGAACGCTGCCAAGCCCTTTGAGGAGCCCCTCTTGCTCTCACCTAGGGCCTGTCCACCAATCAGGCTAGCTTTAGCTTCAACAGGATAAGTATGCATGTCTTTATGTGAATGCATGTCAATAAGAACGCTGCCTGGACTAATCAAAACATGATTCTTCAAAGACAGTAAGATTCATCAAAGCAACATAACACATAAATGCTCGCTGCATGTAGGCAACACACAGTGATTTATAAATAGGTCCTTCATAAATAAAAATTTATATTGCAATAAAAAAAAACAAGCAACTGCAGTTGTTTAAGGAAATAACAGCACAGAAAATAAAAACCGTACTATGTGTGAAGTATGCTCATTATTTCTAAATCCCAAGAACAGAAAAAGTGGCTAATCAGAAGAGGTACAAAAAAAAAAAAATAAAAAAAAAAGCTCTAGCTTGCACCAGTTGGTCTGAACATCAGTAAGGGAGACAAGGTCCATTAAAAATCAAATCCACATGACATTTGTTTCTTGTGGATAATTGATAGGTTTCATTGGAAGCAGGCTTTTAATTCAATGCTAAAACTGGTTCTATTTTTGGTCATGGCTAGTAAGTCAACCTCACGAGCCGCTTGGGTAGGTAAGCAATTAGTTTTTGACCAGTGTTTTACTTGGACTTTTCAAAGCAGCATGTGTGTGGAAACTGTGAAACCACTGGCAAAAAAAAAAAAAAAAAAAAAAAAGGTTTCAATGTTGCTTGTAAAAAGCAAAGACTAATGGCAGAAAATGAAGCAGAAAAATGGAAAGTGAGCTTCCCCTTCATGTTCCATGAGTACGCTCTATTGACAGGCGCTGAGGAGAGAGCGAGTGTGTGTATGAGGCCCGTTCTCAGTGCACGAGGCAACACATTCAGCCGACGCAGTCTGTGCACAGAGAGCCTGTCAGACCTGCAGACTCTGGATGCAGTTTGCCTCCCGCTCTCACTAAGTGTATGCAACACAGTGTGAATCAAGGGAGAAAGCCAAACACCAAAAGCACAAACTTCCAGGCGTTAAAACGTTCTATTCCCAGAATGGTGACTTTTAGACCTTCCGACTCAATTCTGACTCTCGCTCCACAAGGCGCAAGACAAAATAAAAAACTGGGGTTGCCTTAGAAACAAGGCCATCGACTGCTCCAACAATCTAGCCAAACAGCTCGAGAAACCTGTTAGCTTTTACATGATACGGCAGGTGAGTGCAACCCCGACCCCGTGGTACAGATGTTTCGCGCTCCATTTTTTTCCTCCACAACCATTACAAGTTCAACTACTTCTGTTCAGTGCACTGGTTATTCCTCCCTAGCCGGTGCAACCTTGGGAGTGCAGTGTTGGGCAGTAATAACGAGCAGAAGGGGCCTCTGGCAGTTCTTGGAGAGAGGTAGAGTAGGTTCAAGTTTTTACGGTGCTGATAATTGAGTCCGGTTGCTGAGCGCCTCTGAGCATCTCCATGATTGCACAAAAACGCACACGGGGGCAAAGACAGGGAAACACACATGCATGCATCACACCAAGAATTGCTGATTTCTTTGGAGCCATGAGATGCATTGTCAGCTCTTGAATTAAGCAGCTCAGAGACAGAGGAATCAAATGCGTTTCCATTACGGCGCAAATATTCCATCTCGCTCCTGTCATAATGACACTGTATGGCAACATTATGGGGAAATATCAAATTAGGCTGTTTCATTTGGAGGGCTGTTGTGCAATGCGAACAGCTTTGGAGATCAATTGAGCTGCTAGGTAATGAGCGGCAGCGGCCTGCTCTAATATACTCAGTAATGTTCTTTTGATTGCTTTGGTTAATCTTGCCCTGCCGTGCGGGGAAGGTGGCTCCTTTCTGTTGAACTCACTCCTCAGCTCTGGTTAGGGAGAAAAATGAGGAGTTGCCAGTATAATTACCACAAACAAAACTGGGGCTGCCCAACCTATAGCCTGCTTTGAATCAAAACCTGATCAATAAACAATATCAATCATGTAAACCTGGCTGAAGGTGCTGCTGTGCCGGCATCGCACCTCAGAGTCCTGACAAATACAAACACAACACAGTGAAAAATACAGACTTCAGCTAAATAGGATACAGCAAATGACCTTCGGATGAAGTGCTGGTGATGTGTCTGTGCTGATTTGGCTGGAATCAGAGCGCAGCACGTATACCACTCTTCTCTCTGAGAGCAAAATCCCCTCACTGGTGCACTGCTCATCGACAAACTAAGAGGAATTCTCCATCGCTCCGCGGCAACACCTACAGCTGCAGCCATTTAATATGCTCCAACTCAGAATCATTCCTCTGCACCTCTCGCTCTCGCTGAAAAACGCTAACAAACCTGTCTAACCACTTCTGCAATATGCTGCTCCAAACTACTGCATGCCACACCATCTGCTCCATTTTGCTGTGCAGTGTGAATATTTATTCGCTAAAACTGGATTGCTCAGCACCGGCCCCGATTCTGCATACGGTAATCACCCTCGCGATCACGGAAACATGGATCATGGAGGTGGCCGTCAAATCAGGGTTTAGTCACGACTGTTTTCTTGCCATGTAGAAAGCCACTCTAGGCAGGGTTTTTCCTCCATTGTAAAATCTTGGGCGGCCTGCCTAAATATAATTTTAGGTGCCTAAGGAGAATGGTAAAAACTGAAATTAAATCAGCTTGAAATTTGCATTTAAATAAGAGCCTACTTAAAAGATGCACAAAAGTGGAGTGTGATGCAGTTTAGCCTAAACCCACAGAGGGCACATGTCATTCTGTCAAGCGCTGACATGAAAGGAAGCCAGCCGGCATGACGGACAGGCGGCGCACGGTGTGAGCCAGTGTCAACTGTGTAGAAGAAGTTACGTTATGGATCACAAGAAGCATACAATGAACCGTGTCTTTCAATGTCTGAGGAAACAATGAATTGTGAATGATGCTGTAAAGCAAAGGCGACGTTGAACGTGTCCAATTAACATTTGTAACACTCTGGGCGGGGAGATCCCTCCAACCGGTGCACGCTGTAGCAAAGTACTACTGCACAGCTGGGAGAAGACACTTTGAGGAAACTGAAACAAGGATAGTGAGAAGCCAAGATGGTAAGAATTTATTTATTTTTTATGCGTGTTTTAATTTTTTTTTTCATTTTCTATTCCTTGTTTCCCGAAATCAAAAGTAAGGTCCATCGCTTAAGGGCATGTCTCTTACCTCTCCACATGGTCCAGGTTCCCTGATACGCCGAGTCCTCCGATGGTGTAGAGTTTGCCATCATACACCAGGCTGTTGTGTCTGCAGCGAGCCACCGTCATCCGGGACACCAGGTTCCAGTTGTCCAGCAGGGACATGTAGCACCACACATCCGCCACCGTCACGCCCGACTCTGTACCCCCTACAAATATGCAGAGAGCCGCTGATCCAGTGCAACATGCCGGGTGAATTTGACTTGCATATGGCTGGAGGTAATGTATGCACATCCAAAAAAAGTTGTAGTGCATTGAAAAATATAATATAATGCAAAGTAAAAAAAAATAGTCCCAACTGTTTAATGCACATTGCCTATTCAGTGGTAACATCGCTGGTCCAGTGCGCAGCAGTTTAGTTTAAAGTAATTGGGATTATGAGTGAAAGTGAAGGATTTCGTTAAGACAAAGTAATGCGCTAATGTGTTGAATAGTCAGCCAATCATCCAACAAAATTGTACCTGTTTCAGCATAACAGCAGTTTTCAGAGCAGCTCTGTGAGCTATGTAATTTGACATGTAACACCAGCAGCGACTCAGTGACCCCGTTCCAAGTGTGAGGGAAGGTTACAGACCAGAGCGCGTTGATTGGCTAGCAAGCACACCTCTGATTTCCCCACTGGCTGCCTGACTCCCAGTAGACACATGCAGACCCGTTCCAATGCCCAAACACACATTTACATTTATATGAAAAGAGGGAGAGGAAAGGTACATGCAGGACGAATCCTGTTGCATTTCCATGGTGCAATGTCAAGGTCTGACTACCGTAAAGGATTCCCACACAAATAGACCGTGCAGGGAGAAATTCAGTGCACCTCTGGAGGAGGACTTAAAGGTGGCCCATAGAGAGAGTCACAGTGTGCACTGTGGAACAAAATAAACTGCACAAACTGAAACGCCAGACAGAATAACCAAAAAAGAGAAAAGTTCATGAACACCTCGACAGAAAATGAAAAGGACAAAAATTCTGTAGAAATCGAATTCTGAAGCCTTGAGCCTAAGCACTCATTATGATGACTTTAAAACTGTTAAAGATATCATGGCTTGACAGATCATTTAGTTAAAGCTGAAGCTCATCTTTTCCTGCACTCTGTCAAAAAATTAGGTTTCCATCCAAGTATTTTTTTTTTTTGAATTATGATGCATTCATTGAGAAAAGCTGAATAAAAATGGCAAAATTTCATCTTCCCCATGACATGACATTTGAAGTTTTGTCAATCAAGAAATTATGGGAAAGTATTTGTCAAACAGTTATGTAGGCTTGGCACACTTGGCACACAACCTGATGAATGCAGAATAAGACATATTAAACATACCAATAAAAAATGGGTAATCATGACTCTAACTATTGAAATGAGATTTATCACAATTTGAAAAATTAATAGTTGTACAGCCCTAATAATATGACATAATGACTGAATGAATGCATCTTCATTTGTTAGGAAATTTGCTTTTTTGCAGTCAGTGGTGGCAGAGATAACAAATTTTATTCAACACTGCTATCAGCTCCATTACAGGGACCTTTTCCTCTGGTGGATGTTCGCCAAATTATTCACTTCACATTTAATTTGCATGTTAGTTTTTGGAACTTTCAATTTCTGACATAGGATCCACTTGACAGGTGGATGTAAACACAGCAACTGAAACAGCTTGATCACCTGTCTCATAAGTTGTGCCAGATGCTGCACCGTGCTGCCATCCACTATTCCACCGCTCTCGGCCACTAAATGACTGCAGCGGAAAGCCGCAGCAATGCTGGAGGAGTGCAAGTGGAGCGATTTACTGGAGCTCACCTGACAGGTAGATGTTGTCTCCTGCTGAGATGACACTGAAGAACTCGCGGTCGTAGAAGGGCAAGCTGGCCAGTGGGTACCACTTACTGTTCTGGGGGTTAAAACAGGTGACTGCTGTCAGGGAGCGCTGGTTCATCCCTATAGCCTGCCGCCCTCCCACCAGAACGATCACCTCCGCCACACCTAGAGGACAAAGAGGGACGAGCGAGAGAGACAAAAGATGGTGGGAGTGGAGGAAGGAAGAAAAGAGATGGGAGAAGGAGACTTTTAGAAAAGGTTGCAACAGCAGTAAATGAGAGCCAAAACGGAATCAAAAGGCTCTTTGTGAGACAGCCAAGAGCTTGCAGTAACTAGTGCGCATAATGTTGTTGTGGCATGTTGCCATACATGTCAGCACTTATGGTTTTGACGGCAAGGGGATGGATTTTTATATATTTAATAATGTCATCATTTAAAAAAAAAAAAAAAAAGAGAACACACCACAGAATTATTTATTTTACCAACATTTCTCCATACAAATAAGAACACTGCCACCCTGTATGGGCAAATGTGGAGAACAGCCAGCCCCTAAACTTGTAACTCAGCTGTTTTGAATTCAGCAGGCCTTGGCTCTTTCTGAGTCAATAAGCTTGCCAGGAACTGCAAAACAAAATGCAAAATAGAAAAGTTTCTCCTCGGTCACAGGAAACTCCACCGTGTTAAGTGGGAAAGTATAACTCAATTACCTAGACTGATGGACCTGCCATTCGTTTGGTCGCTGCTTGGCTCTCTTATTCACCCGTCCCCATAGATAATACAAGCACAAACCCACCCAATTACTTGCCCCACGCATACACGAGTAAACACACACACGCACAAACACAGACACATACACTTACACGCCACTCGGCGCGACTTAATGTGAAACATACACTGTCACAGCGAGGCATGAGGGAATCGCCAAATCAATAGGCTTGAATCAATCTGTGTGTATATTTGTGTATGGAGATGTGTCGCACCTCCTGTGAACACACACATGCTGACCTTGTTTGATCATCGAGATACTCCAAACACATTCAGCGCTCATCCACGAATTGAGTATACTACTTCGCACCCGATCTCAAGCCTCACACACACACACACACACATAGACACACACAAACACACACACTCGCGCACAGTTGGTGGATAAAGACGCCAGTGATCCAAAACACACAAACAGGTTGGCGGCCTGCCACATGCATGTCTCAGGACCTCTCAGCCTTCAGCAGCAGGCTCCAGTGAGCAGGCAAGACGACAAGCCGCCAGACAGAAATGAGCTTTGTGTTTGTAAGCAGCAGGCAGGCAGAGGCAGGCAGGCTAGAGGGAGAGGCAAGAGGAAGGGAGAGATAGAAAGAGACAGTGTGAGAGCGAGCGGGAGGAACGGAGAGACAAAAAGAGAGAGTAAAACAGAGAGAGAGAGAGTGAGAAAGAGAGCGAGAGAGGGCTGTTCTTCATACACTCCAAAGCGAGGCTAACCACTGGTTCATCTGCTTGGATCAATACTTTTCCACAGACACTCCCTGACAGGCACAACCATATGTGGCCGTCTCCTCCTTCAGCTCCCTTCTCTTAAAATACTATTACTTGTTTTTTTGTTGTTTTTTTTCCTCTAAAGTAGCTTCTCCTTTTCTCTCTCCAAAGCTGGTAAAAGAGAGTTTCCCTTTAGGAAGAGGGAAAAGATAAAACAAACAAACAAAAAAAAAGAAAATCAGTGGGCATTGCGAGGCTGAGCAAACAGAAAAAGAAGTAAACACTGCCTCAGACATATCATGGACATCCAGCTTAAGACTTTACGGACAGCATAAAAGCGAGCGGGCGCGTTTCCTCGGCGCGACTTCGAGAATGCGGTTCTTTGCGCCGGACAAACACGAGGCAGCGACTCGCGAGGAATCCTGACACTGTTGCTATGAAGATGTGGGTCTGGTTTACAGCCTAAAAATAGGACGGCAGCCACAAAAGCACCGGCAGACCCAGGAGATGTGGAAACGGCTGCTCGGTTTTTGGCAGCGTGTGAATGATGCGCCGACTTGGAGAGGTGCTGAGAAAGATTTTAGTCCCATGATGGGCCCATTTCCAGTTTCATGGCATCACGACCCAGCCTCAAAGCCACAAACGGCCCTCAAGACCTCCAACAGACCTTGGATATCCAGCTAATAAATGGGAGTCGAGTTTTATAGGGCAGTTGGAGCTGCTGCGGCTGCTATTTGAAAAAAAAAAAAAAAAAAGAGTGAGTGAAAACAGGCTCTTCCTCTTCTCTCATGAGCCTCTAACTATACCTACACTCACACACATTAATTATATTGACTTTGTTCTGCTATTGTTCTTTGCCACAACCATTGTCATGATTAATTTGCTGCTATTACCGTGCGCGTTTGTACTCTTTATTATTTATTTCTCTATATTACCCTTTATTCCTTAACTTTATTGGATTTTTAAAAGTTATACCATTTTCTCTGTCTTTTTAAGGATTACATTATTCGTCTCCTTTGTTCTCCCTCCTTTCATCCTATTAGTTGGCTTGGTTTGTTGATATTGACTGTCTCCAATTAACTTGGCCAAGTTATCTACGAGAGACAGATTTAGAGGTTTTTCTTTCGTTACCTGCACATCATTTAATGTTTTACAGTTTAATGGCCACAGTTTAATGGTATAACCGTTCCCATTTTTCTTTCTATTGTGCAAAAATAAAAATTAATACAAATAAAATTAAAGCTGAAAGGGCCACACCGGTAATAAATAAATAAATAAATAAATAAATCTAACAGCATAAATCCCACGAAAAACTATGTGGCCACTGCAGTTATGTGGCATTTTCCACTTAATTCTGAAATTTATAGGAATGTATACATGCAAGAAAGACAATATGCTCTTTGCAAGAATCAACGCCTTCCTAATGAAATTAGACTGGGATCCCATCGTGTTCAAGCTCAGAATTTAAGTCATCACATAAGGCACATCCAGCTATGGATGCCTGTCTCTATTATCACCTATAGCATGATTGTGATGCCTCGAGTTTTTCTCTGTGCTTTCCACTTGGCCGGACATGTCAGGGAGAGTCCACATCTGGGCGTCAGGCTGCTGCGTGGCTCTGACCCCTGAAGCCCTGAACACACTCTCAACCTACACAGCCCAACAACCGGCCTGTCAGAACACAGCAACACAGGAGAGCAGCCGACGGGGGAGTCACGGCATCAGATCAGATGGTAGTGTGAGCGTGTGTGTGTGTGTACGTGTGTGTGTGTGTGTGTGTGTGTGTGTGCACTCTCTCTGACAACAGAGCCTCACAGGGATGGCTGTCAGTCAGTCAGGGGCTTGATGGGAGTTGGATGAAGGGATGAAGGGGTGGAGGATCGAAGGATGGAGACAAGCGGCAGGGATGAAGGGATAACCGGGTTCCTGACAGCTCCTCTTTTTTCTAGGATTTTTTTTTTCCTGTTGGAGTTTATACCCATGACACTATGGGGGAAAATGTCTCCATATAATTCCTGATTCTTATTAACCTTTGTTTTTTTTTCTGTTTGTCTTTTAAAAAGATCATTTTGATAACTTTTTATTTATCCAGAGAAAGTGCACCAGGGCCTCTTGTTCTTTTTCACGAACTTGCTTCACGCCCCTGTAGCTCCACACATTCACACCTGGTGAGTGCTGAGCAGCTCCACAGAAGCAACTAGGTTAAGCGCCTTGCTCAAGGACCTCCTTTTATCTGGTCTAGGGATTTACACCAGCAACCCTCTGGTCACAAGCCAGACTCCCAATAATGGCTTCAGTAAAGCTGAGCCTAAGTCACAGCGGTATTTAATCCACAATATACCACAGAAGCATTTTTGCCCCAAAAAGCTTACATTCTCAGTACCTGACAGACCTAAATGGCCGTTTTCAAAAAGCTCAGATTTGCCCCTCCATACTGCAACACCAGGTCACTGAGTGGAGCGCACACCACAAGGCTGAGTCCTTACCAGAGGCGTCACAGTTCAAATCCAGAACGAGCCCCTTGCTGCATGTCATCCCCTCTCTCAACCCTGCCTCTCCTGTCTCTGTCCCCTGCCTAACAAATGAAGCGCAAATGACAACAAATTACCAAAATTTACCTGCCTTTACTAATGCATTGCACCATCTGAAATGCTCTTTTGGCATGAAAAAGTGTTTGTCGAAAATTACTAGATTGGCTCAACAGGCATTGTACACCTGGAAAACAAACCAGGGGGCTGGTGGCAACTTTTTTTTTTTTTTTTTTTTTTGCTTTTGCCTCTGGGAGGGAATTATGGAAATGAATCATCTAGTCTTATTTATCAAGGCTGATAGCAAACACCAACTCAGTGATGGCGCAGGCTGAAAAGCTTGTTTTATCTGGGCACAAACATTTAGCGTGGTGATGAGCACACAAGGAACCTGATTATTGTGGGCCACCGGGTTAAGGCAGGAGATCTGATAACTCAAAAACCCCGGTTTACATGCGTTATGATAATCAGATCCTCTCAGAAGTTCACCTAACTTTTTACTGCTATTGATGGTGGTGCTGAGCCCGGAAGGCGCCAGGCAGCCAGCCTCTTGTTGTGGGGAAAAACCCGAGCTTTGCACCTTTCCTCCAGAAGGTCAAAGCGGTAACAATGACATAATTATTAAGTACTCATCAATAACCATGTAGGACAGACAGTTCCGTTTTTATTCTCCTGAGCGTTGCACAGTGTGTGTGTTTACTGTGTGTGTTTTCCTCATGAAAACATGGATTTAACAGTATAACAAGGTTTCCAAATGTACTCGGTGCCACAGACAAACACACGTTCAACTGATCCCACCAGCCAAAAACGAGCATGCGTCTGAAAACAGAAAGACGCGGCACAAAGCAGGTACCGGTGACGTGGCACTGAAGGAATCTGCGGGCTGTGTTCGTTTTCACACCAGCTCCTGGTAGTTAAAGTGGAAAAGTGGAAACCCCCACAGGTGCAACAGGTGTAAGCAAAATTCAGAGCAAACAGCGCATCTCTTAAGATGCTTTAACACACGTTTTCACCCTGGGATGGAAACTTTCACCTCAAGGCAAATTTCACCCTGGCTGGGACTGAGGATGTTTTTTTTTTTTTTTTTTTTTTTAATTTATTTCTTTATTTGGAAACCCATTAGCTGCTACGTGGGTAGCAACTATTCTTAAAAATTTAGTACGTAAACCACAGGGTAGAGCTCACCCCTGAGGGCACTAGGAGGACTAGCGCACTACAGTTGATGTTAATAAAACAACTAATAGAGTGGTATTATTTCAGATAACGGCTAAATAAAATAACTAAATACACAGAACAATGGCTTGGTTTGACTGTAAATTCGTTAAGTGATTAACATCCCGGGAACTGAAAATATTAATTAAAATTAAATAATAATATTTTTTTGTTGTTTTTTTTTTAAATCATGATATACCAGGTAACTCTGGTTACACTACTCTTAGTAACCATGACATTATATTTGAGAAACTATTTAAAACTGTGTGACTCTTCAGCCCACATTTAATATAATAAGTGTGAAAAAAGCCTCTCCAACCCCTGGAATGAGTGTAAACCCACGGGTGAGCGATTAAAACAAATGTGAAAGAACTGGAGGTGAGTCACCCTTGGGGGGGATCGTGGGAGTGTGAAAATGCCCGAAGAAAATCTGGCCAAACAGTCTTTGAAAGGCTTCATAGGTACAAGAGGTGGCAATCAGTGAAAACCCCTACAATGTTGTCTATTGTAAAGTGAGGCAAGATTTAAATACTGTAGCACAAAATGACTGATGAACTGATGAATTCTCCAGATAAGCTTTCTCTGGGACGGAGGCGTAAGCATGAAACATGGGGCTTCCACAATAACAACAACAGTATGGAGTCCAGCATTAAATCTCTTCAAAGGACGTTTCAGTTATTGGAGGCTGGGAATTGTGAGGCACTTTCACCCAATAAAATAAACGCGCTCTCGGCGATGGGCAGCCTTGTGTATGAGCTAAATCTCAAATTACACATGATGCCCACCCGCGGAGCATAGCGTGACAGTTTGTGCTTAATGCTTTCACCCGATTCAGCTTCCGCTAAATGACTCTTATCCGGAAGCAGGGACCACCCCATCCTTGGTTTACGCCGCACCAGAACGAACCGGATTCTCACACATGCACGAGCAGGCGCGCGCACACACACATGTAGTCACTCTGAAGAGGAGAGAGGCTGATGGAAAGATGAAGACCAAACAGACAGATTCTTCCATTTCCTCTTCCCCTCAGCCACAGAAGGCCTTCCTCGTCTTATCTCGCCTTGTTATGCCTCTCCTTGCTTTCTGCCCCATGCTGTGACCCTGCTTTCCTTATTTCTCTTCCCTTTTACCCCGCGGCCTAACATCTCCCTCTCTCGCGCGCTGTCTTTCTCCCAAACCACAGGAGACTTTACTCTGTCTCTCTCTCTCTCTTTCTCTCTAAAACCCCAGGGGTCTTTGCCCTCTCTCTCTCTCTCTCTCTCTCTCTCTCTCTCTCTCTCTCTATGTTCTCTATACTCCATCTTCCCTCACTGCTTCCAACCCGTTCTTTCACCTAGCACACCTCTTCTCCAGCTGTTCCAATCTCTTTTGCCCCTTATTTTAACCAGCCGTACTTTGCAGCGGGACCAGCCAGAGGGACATTATTAGGTTGGGCTGGGGGGAGCTGCACACACACACACACACACACACACACACACACACACACACACACACACACACACACACCTTTTCCCCCCTTGGAGTTATTGAGCAAGTATCTGAGCAAGGCATCAAGGAGCGTCTCCACCGGAGATGTGTAAAGGTTGAGGCCCGTGCTCATAAAGCTCACCAGCAGGGTTAACAACGTGGTAGTGGGTGAGATTGTGGCGGCAGACATTTTCCCTTTTCATCAACAGTTGGCTCAGTTTTACCAAATGCATTATTTTGAGCATCACCAGCCACTTCTGATCATTTGCACGTCTCGTACGTGATTTATAAAAGCATGTCGCTGTGCGAGAACACCACTTGTACCGGCGAGGTGTAATGGTGCCAATGTATTATCTATGTTAAAGTTTCATTAGTAAGCAAAATGTCCCTAAAAGCCGTGCTTTGTCCGTGTGTGTAGATGGTGTCCTTGGAAACCGGTGTTGGTGGTTAACCAATTAGTACTGCATTTTGAATGAACAATTACAACCCATTTGGATATTGAAAAGCTAGTCTCCATGTGATTCACTCCCACTGCTATACAAGCAAACACCGCTGGTATAGCAGTGGGAGTGTGTTATGTGACACATTCTTTTTGGGAATATTCCCTGGCATATCTAGCACATTATCACTGTGCTTGCATACAATTGTTGATAATCAGGGGGGGTGTTAAATGCATTTCATTTACATATTAATTATCATCGGCTTTCACCTAGACCCTTGCAGACAATAACATCACGGAAAGCAGGAGCCACTACCAGGACAACTTTATGAATCACCTCAAATTACCTCACCAGAGATACTGCACAGCGCAACACTGCTACCACGGAGTTTTATGAATATGGGCCTGAGCGTCTTGCCTGAGTGCACATCAGCTACACTATTGGGAAAAGAGCAATGTGTAGTATCGCTACAGCCAACAATCGTCCTGCCAACAGCTGTTTTGCTTGACTTTAAGTCATTTGAGCCTGCAACCCCATGGGCTATTGCTTGCTTTGTTAATCTTAAGCCTGTTGATGCTTCAATGAGTATTACACAGCAGAGAAGAAAAAAAAAAAAAAAAACATACAAATTCAAGTCTTAAGCAGGTGTGGGACAGCATGCACAACACAGAGCGCAAGTAAAGTACGGATGCTGTAAACACCGTCTCCCAGGGTGGATGCATTTATCAACACCCGGACATCTCCATGATATGGAGCTGATTTTGTACAATCAGCTTCAAAAGTCTCAAAAGTTAAAAATCCTGCACTAACTCCTCTGCTTTTCTTCTTTATCTCGTCTTTTGGGACTTGTATGCGTTTAATAAGAGAAACCAACACAGGATGAGAGATTTTGCTTGGATTCACCTCACTGTTGCGCTTCTTCTAATAGTCCAGTAATTTTAGGCCAAAATTGGGGTCAACCTAGGACAAACTGCAAGAGAAGTAAACTCAACTGATTTTGTATCCTCAGTATGTCCTGAGTGAGGGAAAAAAAGTCCCAAGAAATCCCATTGGTGGAAAGTTTTGAAAATCACCTCTATATGACCACATATTACCAAAAAACACTGTTTTTAACACACAGGGGAAAGGGGGTCAAAATGTTACTTTCAGATATCACTATAAAAATTCACAAGTTGATTACACACACAAAGACAAGAAAAAAAGTCAATTACTAGTTCTTTGAATTATTCTGTTTACACATGCATATCACACATTATCTGATTTGATATGCGCTAATAAGGAATATAAGGAATAAATGATGGAAGAGACATTTAAACAGTGAATTAAAAGGTTACTATATATATATAGTAACCTTGAATTAAAAGGTTACTATATCACAGTGAATTAAAAGGTTATTATATATATAGTAACCTTTTAATTCACTGTTTTAATATCTGTTCTGGCATTTATTCCTTATATTCCTTATTAATGCATATCAAATCAGATAATGTGTGATATGCATGTGTAAACAGAATAATTCAAAGAACTTGTAATTGACTTTTTTTTTCTTGTCTTTGTGTGTGTAATCAACTTGTGAATTTTTATAGTGATATCTGAAAGTAAAATTTGGAACCCCTTTCCCCTGTGTGTTAAAAACAGTGTTTTTTGGTAATATGTGGTCCTAAATAGGTGATTTTCAAAACTTTCCACCAATGAGATTTCTTGGGACTTTTTTTCCCTCACTCAGGACAAACTGAGGATACAAAATCAGTTGAGTTTGGTTCTCTTGCAATTTGTCCTAGGTTTTTTCATAAAATGACTGGACTATAAAGACTTAATGCCCCTCACACTTTCTATATTCCGTGCAGATGTGATGGTTCAAGCTTTACCTTCTTCCTCGGTGTGAAAGAGAAGACATGCACAAGTTACTTATGTCTAATAAAGGCTGTTAACCAAAGTGTCGCACGTAAGTGTCAACAGATTCACGCACCTTGAAAGCGTTTGCAGTGTGCAAACTTATTCAGCAAGTATCGCAGCCGCAGTGGCACTGCCAGTCTGTCTCTCAGTGCTCGGAGCCATTTATATCTCACTGCTGGTCCATAACCATTTCCTCTTATCTCAGCAGCTTCTCTCTATTCTCTCTCTCTTGCGTTCTTCTTCCTAATCCTATGATTTCTCTCTTAGGGTGCTAATTTGCTACAGTGAAGATCAGGGGGCCAAGGGCTTCCGCTAATGTCAGGGGGATACAATGCATGTCTATGTGGAAGTTTATAACTGGGTATGCATGTGTGTGTGTGTGTGTGTGCATGTGTGCGCGTTAATCTGTTAAGCAAAAAATCTGCTTGTTCTCTCCAGCGATAAGTAGCTGTATTTGGCTTTGGAGACAATGCTTTTTTGTACCCGAACTGTCATCAAATCATATTGACACTCCACAATATTTGAATCTCATGCATTATAAATTAGTGTATTCAAATAATACATTTAAAAACGTGTTTGCATGTGTGCGTGTCTGCTGTGAGGGGACTCTGCCAAGGTTTGAGAAAGACTCAATGGCACAGTAACTGCCAGCCAGCCGCCCGCCCACACAAACACACCAGTCCTCAAAGTATAAAGTACACACACACAGAGACAGACATAAAAACACTTCATACATCCAGCCAAATTTGCCCAATCAGCTCATGCAACGATACAGGTTGCCTATTTTTCAAAAAAAAAAAAGAAAAAAAAAAAAAAATCCCCGGCGTGAACCTCGAGAACAGCAAACGCGGTGCAAATAATTAGAACATGCCTTGTCATCCTGTGTGCGACCAACAACCCCAAAACAGTGAATATGAAAAATGTCAAACCTGTTATGTTCATGATTATTTGCTACTTCAAAACCAAAATTGAAGACACTGGAACAGCAAGAGCAAAAAAAAAAAAAAAAAAAAAAAAGAGGAAACTGCTTTTTACTCTAAGTAATAGAGATCAACTTTGACATGGGGTACAGTGGCAAACGGAGATAAATGGTGTGTTTTTCTCTCAGTTACTAGTCAATTTTATTTTTTAAGACTGTTTTTTTTTTTTTTTTGGGGCATCTCTGCTTTATTTGACAGCCACAGTAGAGAGAGACAGGAAAGGCAGGGGCGAGAGAGGAGGTGACACACAGCAAATAGCCTGGACTTGGATTTGAACGCAGGGCACTGCCGTCAGGACTCAGCGTTAACAAGTGGCACACGCTCTTCCAGGTGAGCTAGCGGGGCGCCCCAAAGTTGAACGACCTCTGACAGAAAATAATCGAAAGAGAAAATAATTCGCGTTTTCACTCGCTCCAAAAACTCCAATGCAACAGCCCCCGGTACGACCTCAATTGCAGGAACCACTTTCTCAACCCCCTGGGGGCAAAAAGAGGGACTCGTTGCCATGATGGAGCCATGGTAACGGGTTCCTCAGAGGTTCCAGGGTTTGGGGGACAGTTCCTGCGGTGGAAGAGGAAGAGGAGTAAAGTCTGCTGTGTAGAGGTGATGCAGCCTTATAAGCTTATAGTAGGTAGGTCAAAGAGCCAGGTGTGGCATGAGGGATGCTGAGGCTGATCCACGCTCTGGAAACGGCAGTCATTTTGCATCTGAGCGAGTCTATGTAATCTGTGTGTGCATGTGTGTGTGTACACATGTTCTAGTACACCTTGTAATTCTGCTCCGGGAAGAGACTGAGTCAAGTTTCCTGGCAACAGTCCAGCCCCTTGTCTTTCTCCCTCCCTCCCCCTTTCTCCTCCCTCGCCCTTTCACTCCTCCGTGGTAAGGAAAAGCCGGGTCTGACAGTAGCCACTCGTCGAAAGGTCAAGCGGACAGACCCTTAAGTTCCACCGCTGCCGCCTCAGATGCTCAGAGCAAAGTTATCTAATCTGGATTTACTGTCTCCATGTTACATTTATGAGCTGAAACAGATGTGTTTGCTTGAGATTTCACTGATAAGACCCTGGAATATCAAAATCTCAGACTCAAATCCTCCAGTGAATAGTTTCATCCAACTTTCTCTCTCACCACCCCTCCCCCTCCCCACCCCCACCCTCGCTCTCTCTCCTACAAATACCATCCCAGGCTCCAGAAATAAAATCGGAGGAGGATCCGCTGAAGGGCACTCTTCACATGGAGCGATTAGACTTTTCTGGCACATTCTCCAGTGTCCTGTTTTTTTTTTTTTAATCTATTTTTTTTCTTTTTTTTTTGTCTTTCCAGTTTGAGGCGTAAAACAGAGTAATCTCACGCTACATTGGTTCTAGAAGACAAACCAGGCTGAATAATTACCAAGAGCAGGGCAATAATCAACAAAGTCCAGACAAAACTCAAAGCTTATAATTGTCTTTCAAAACCACTGACAGCTTCCACACTGCCATCGCCGCACTTAATGGTTGGCGTGGAGGCCGCGGAGCCGGAAAGGAAGATGACAAATAAATTCAATTATTCCATGAAAAAAGAGCTATTGTCAGCGCTGATGAGGAATCGTTGTGGAAACATTGCGGCAATCGGCAAGACGGAGTGTGAACCGAGCCGATGCCAGAAGCGGTGGGTGGGAATCTCGAAATGAAAGTCATCGGATGATCTTTTGTGCTCTCCTCACAAGGTGTGAAGCTCGCTCTCCTCTCTTTGCAGTGGTGGCTCTCACACCAACCCTCCGAGGAGCTGCTGGCTAAAGGAGGTGTGAATGAGTAGATGGATGTCACGCCTACAGATTTAGGACTTCACAGAAGGGCCCGGGCTTTATTGTCTTCTTAACCGGAGATCCGAGCCAAGCTATTGTGCGTGCCGATCTAACGGAACCCGGCGCCTTCAGACCACTAGACTCCGAGCGCGCGGCGTTTTATTCGGCTCTCCTTGTGCTGCGGGGATCTGACGTGGTCAATAACTTTTGATAACAACATTTCCAGAATAATTTGAGGAGCAATTGAAATCCTTCTCCAACACCTGCCCGGGCTCTGACCACGGCTTTGAAAATCTTGTTCTGGGGTGTTTTAAACTAAGTAATCTATACCTACGAACACCAATTCTCGTATAATAAATCATCACAGAGATCAAACACTTGTTCAGAGATGCTGCACTGAACCTGTTTTATAATGTAACTCTTATTTCTTGTGGTTCGCCTCTCTCTCTCTCTCTCTCTCTCTCTTTCTCTCTCTCTCTCTGTGTGTGTGTGTGTGTGTGCGCTCATGGTTCCTTTTTTCCCCCCCGCTTGAAACATAAACTTGTGATTACAGATGATGAAGTGGATCGAGGGAAACGGGGAGAGGAAGAGACAGAGACTATGTAAGGATCCCCTCCTCCAGTGTACATATTAAAGGTTTAACAATGTATGTAAGTGTGTGAGAGGGAAGGAGGGGATGGAAACAGTGTGAGCAGAGCTGGACCCCTGCGTCTCTTAGTCATTACAGCTCATTTGTCTGAGTGCTATTCCACTTGGCTGGGCTGAGTTAACAGTTTGCCCTGGCACTCTCCACCCTCCTCGGAGCCGAGCAGCACGACACATGTGGAGAGGAAGAAGTGGGGGAACACACTGTGTGGGTTTGTTTTTTGCGAGCCTATGTGCAGCATGTATGTGAAAGAGACATGCGAGAACGTAAAACGTGACATCATCCAGCGCCCCGTCATGACTGCTCCCTGCTAAACATCCATAAACAAACTGGAACGAAAACATTTGTGAGCAAACTCCCGGCACCCCGGCTGTCTAATCCCCCCTGATCCTTCAGAAAGTCTAATGACAACTAATCAGATGCACATCCTCACTCTAATTAACCAATTAGCAGCTAATGGGTTCACATACTGTACCCGACGCATGGGAGATTCCTTATGTGACTCTCATACACTTTACCCTCAAGACCATCGGGCCGAATGAAGAGGAGGCTGGTTATGACTCGCATGCTGCCAGCATCCCACACAGACCTTGCGTGTTCAAATGTTTTTATTTATGTATGGATGCTTAATTTAATGCGCTCCATATGTGCCATTGGACATCTTCCATGTAGAAACGAACACTGTGTTCCGTCCTGGTCTGGTGCAATACCCCTTTATAATAATAATAATAATAATTCCCTTTTACCAGGGGTCCAAGAGCAGAGTGCTGCATCCCCTGGATTGCTGGATTATTATGATTGTTATTACTGTCATTCTTGTCATTGCGCACTGCCACTAATGGTTGCCTGCAGCTCACTTTACTGTTATGTTATGTTACCATTTGTTATTTCTGTTTGTCCATGTCCTTTTTTTTATTATTATTAACTTTTAAACAAATGTAAAGCAAAGGCAGTATATGATGGGGTGGTGCTAGTAGAAAATGTTATTACAAAAGCAACAGATTTACTTTGTACTTGCCCACTGTGAATCTGCTAGCCTTTTTTGAATTAAAAATGCAGGCAAACATTAAAAAATAACAAATTCCATTGTATTTAATAGATAAATCAGCTAAAATAGCCCCCCGTTCTCGGAGTCCCTGAGAACGTAGCGATTCTGCGCTGATGATTGATGATTCCATCAGATGTGAGAAATTATTTATTAACTAATTATTAAATTATTAACTGTCCCTACACTGCATACAGTAAGGTAAAAAGGGTACACTATGGCCAATACACCTACACCCACACCCACACACACACATACACAGGCAGAAAAGTGTTGACTGGCTGGGCTACTCCTTAGACTTACATACTGTTGTGGCTAAACCTCATTTGCATCTCATAAAATTAACGAGCAGAGCATCCACTCAACAAAATCATCCAACATGCAAAAAGAGGTGCAACATGAGAAGTTGTCAGCGAGTGGAGTGGCTCTTGCAGCTCTTGCTTGGTGGTTATTTTTCTGGATTTTGAAAGAAACAGTGCACTGACCGATGCTGTGCACGCAGCGTTGTTTCAAAAAAAAAATTTGGCGAGCCTTCATCTCTACTTGCATTCATGCTGTACAAGAACAAGCAAAGGGACACACATGCCAGGTGACATGCCGAGATCTGCCAGGACTGGCACAAAAATGAAGTACTGATGAGAAATGCTCTAAAATATGAGACATTAAAGGGAGAGGACAGTAAAATGATATATTAAAAGAAAAAAAATCGGGAAAAATTGACAGTCAGCACCCATACAGGCACATATTGATGGCATTATTTACTGAAACAAGATGTAATGGCATAAAATGAAGAACGCCTCTGCAAAGTGATAAATATAATCAAAAGGTAAACACTCATTTTGATTAATGCATTTTTCTTTATTCTAAATATTTAGTCAGGGCAGTACCTTTGCAATCAGAGAAACTCTTCCACGGCTGAAAATGATAGGGGAAAGCTGACAATTTAGGCGTGTCTTTCAGCTTCATTAATTCGAGTGCAGATCGGGAGGAGTATTGACTGAAAGTCCAGCTTGAGGAAAAAAAAAAAAAAAAAAAAAATTCTCGGATGAAAATTTTAATTTAATTCAAATTTATTACCAGAAAAAGATCAAATGTGCAAGAGCTGTAGATATGCATACATACATAGACATATACTGTGTGCACACACGACCACTCACTATAACACAACCACATTATGCACGCATGCATGTGCATGCAGCTCACAAGTTCACAGATTGAGTGTGCTCAGCAAGAAGTGCTTCACGGATGGCAGTTTTCCTTTCTTTTTCCGCTTGACGGACTTATCATCTGAGCTCAGGTGGTGCCCCATCTGTTTACGTGCTCCCGCGCGTGCACGCACACACACACTCACTCATTCACATACTGCCTACACAAGTAGACACAAACTCCAGGAATAAACTGTCTTTCTTTCAGCTTTCATTCCTCATCTCCCTCGCTCCTTCTCCCCCCCCCTCTCTCTCTTTGACCATATTCTCACCTGTCCTCCTGTTCTCAACCTTCCTATATCCCGTCCTTTTTTTCATGTCCTCTATGTGTCAACTTCCCTTCTCAACAACCTCAAACTCTCCTTTCAGTGTTGTTCTTCATCTCTCCTCACATTGCTCCATCCTCAAGCCTCTACTCTGGTTTCTGCACCCTGTCCCTGTTCTGGTCCCCACGTCTACCCTGCAACCTCACTGATCAAGCACCCTGCTGCGTACAGGACATACACACACATAGCAGCAGATGGTCAAGCGCACACACACACACACACAAAGACACACACAAACGAGCGCAAACACCTATACATACAAGTACACATACACATATGGACCGGCTCACACAAGCAAATGCTAAAAACACACTCATCCATTGCTGGGATGTACAAAGCTGCACATTGAGCGCATGAGCACACAAGAGTATGAACGTGTCACACACTTGTGCGCTCATGCATACTTCACTGTATGTTACAACTGCACAAATACACTGATAAAATGCTTGGCGCCGCCAGTCTATTTTAACATAATCACTTCGACTTCAGGAGTTAAAAACTTGATGGGAAAACTTACATATATTTCCCATTCATCGAGCCATCTGGGTACGATGCATCATGAATGTATTCATCCCAGCAGCATTTATGCATTTATAAAATCCTGTTGCACAGAGCTACGAGCCGCTGTGAATCAATACAAACTTCACGTTGCATAATGGGGCCGTAGGAGGCATAAAATATGCACACACCAAACACTATAAAATGTGCATTGACAGAAAGTGCTTCTAGAAACTGCCTAGAACAAAAAGACATTACTGGCTTGTGGATGAGTAATGGGATGATGTCAAGCACATATAAGGCAACAAATGTTCAAATGTTGTTGTTCTGTTGTTTTTTTTCTCAAGAGGCAAATCAGGCTGTGCAAAGTCTCATCCTCCTCCCACAATTAAACATGCAAAAGTATTAACCTAATGCGATTCCCCCAACGTTTGTTTACTGACAAATATGCATTGGCTGGACCACACAGTTTGGCTGGTAAACTGACCGCACTGTAAAGTGCCATTTGTTAGGCAATTATCTTCATTCTATCAAGCAGAAAATAAGTTGTGCTGGATTGTAAGGTGTGCCTGTGCTAAGCTCATAATACCTTGCAGACACCGTAATTAGACAGCTCTTTACTGAAGGAAAGAGTGGGGTCTTGGCCGACCTGAGGGAAAAATCTAACAGCCAAAAGCAATTTACAGGCGCCTGCCGATCTCCATGAATATCTGATTTTAACGATGTAAACAAACAGAGTGGCCTTCAGCTGCTTGAATATCAGCGGTAGTTGGAAAGTGAGCGGCAGGCTGGATGCTTGGAGTACAGGCAAAGGCCTGACTGTGCCTAGCCGGTGTTTAAAAGTTATTATGAGATGTTTATGTGGTGGGCATACTGTAAAAGAGCCCTGGGTTCAGCTGGCCAGGAACCCTGGGAAGCCGTTATGGTTGGCCACTAAACTTTCAACACTGCACTTTCACAGTAACCTCAAACAGGCTTGGCTCGAATAATCCGGAATGCTGTTTATTTAGCCGATTAAACCAAGTGGAAAACCTGTCATAGCATTTGGAAACATGCGACCTGTTGCCTCGAATATGAAAAAGATGGACACATTTAAACTTAAGTAGTAACAGCAGTTGTGTGGGCAACGTTGTAAAGCTCTGTTTTAGATCACTTCTTCCCAGTAGTGGGCTTAAATCAATACAGTCGGGTGGCAGGTCGGGGTCTTCTGCTAGAGCCCTGACCTCTGCGTGACCTCCGTGCAGTGAAATATGAACAGCATGTGTGCGCGAGTGTGTGTGTGTGTGTGTGTGGGTGCATGGATCCGGGCAATATGTTCTGGGTCAATTGCGCTGGTGGGTGGCAGATCATGCCTTTGGCACCTTGTGCTGAGGTCAGCCGGGCCAAAGACAGATGTGCATCAGTTGATGTGCGCCTGCCCGTGCGAAGCCTCTGTGTCTCCGTGTGCACCGTACCAGCAGAGAGCCGCGGCCGGGTCCTCGGCGTCTGCATCTCCTGCCGCGCGTGGGGCAGCATGTGGTAGCGCTTGGCTTCATTGACCAGGTCCCGGCACGCCTCCGAGGATTTGATCAGCTCTTCGTTGTCGACCACGTTCAGCAGATAGGACGGATGGATGAAGGGAAGGCGCACCACCGCCAGCAGCTCTGACACATGCTGAGTGATGGAGAGACAGAGAGAGAGAGAGAGAAAGAAAAACAGTGGGAAGAGAGTGATCATTAAGTAAAGTAATCAGTCAAACGAGATGAAATGTAACAAAAGGCAAAACCCAAACAGTATTAAAATGTTGTTTGCGGAATAAATCTAAATTAATCTCGACTGTGAAAGTCTGCCAGTGACGCTCAGAGAGGTGTGAGATGAACCACAAACAAACAAATGCAAACGACGAGCGCAGCGAATCAGAGCCTATACCGCTAAAACGCTGACACTGATGTATTTCTCCGAGAATTTAAATTAAGCTAACTTCAAACCTCATTGTATACGTGTTTTGTTGGGCAAACAGATTAAATGTAGACAGAAAAAAGGGAGGATTTTTATTTTTGTTTTGCTGCTCGCTGAGAAATAGAAATCGGCGTGATTTGAGTTTATTTAAGTAGCAACATCAGTTTGTGTGGAATAAATAATATATTACGAATAACATAATAATAATGAACTAAGTGTATTGCACCTTTCCATAACAGGGTGAGTACTTTACAGAAATCAAAACAGATCACATACAGTAAAAACAAATAAAAGCAGAGCTGTGAGAAAGCAGAGGAAATTTAAGGAGCAGTTTATTTTGCATTAATAGTTTTTTTTTTAGTAACTTGTTTAAAAAATGTGAACAATAACAGCTATTTCAATCCTGCATAATACCATATGCTGACCCTGCATGAATGCATACATACAAAATGCTTGAATGCTCTACTCTTCCCAAGCTCATCCAAAAATCCAGAAAATAAATAAATAAATAAATAACAGAGGTTAACTGTGTAGTGGAGAGTTCACGAATACAAACATTTGTACGCGCGTGTGTGTGTCCGTGTGTTCTGGATCCATGGTTACACGTGCGCACATTTGTGTGAGCTTACATGTGTGTTTAAAGATAGAGACAGGACAGACTGTTGCCATGGCAACCATGTCTATAGCCCTCACCGGCTGCCTCATGCTTATTTCTGAGTGTGTGTGTGTGTGTGTGTGTGTGTGTGTGCGCGCTGGTGTGTGAGCGTGTGATGTGTGGCGGCCTGTGGCCCCACGGGAGTCTCATCTGTGTCGATAGTGAAGGCTGTAAACAAGCTTGGACGGAGCGACAGAGAGCCGGGCGGAGATTGACCCCGCCGACCCCTCGGCTTAGAGCTACGTGACCAAGTGGCACCGGGAGAGCGAAAAAACAACAGACTCAGAGAAACATCATTCAGGGGAGAGCAAATAATAAGCTGACACGGTGCCTAAGCATCTCCCTCTCCCACCTGAGGCCTTCCACGCTGGCAGTTGTCCCATTTGTTTTCTCACAATGTCCCGAGCGCAAAGACCGAGGAGAGGAGGGGAGGGGAGAGGAGAGGAAAGAGGAGAGAGGGGATGATAGGGAGGACAGAAGGGAAAGAAAGAGAGACCAAAAAAAACGTGAGGACAGGAGAGGAGGAGCAGCCGGAGCGAGGAGCGAGGAAAAACAGGAGGAGGAAAAGAGAAGAGGACACGACGAGACAAGTGAGTGAGCTGAGGAGACGTCGAGAGGACAGGGGGAGGCGATGTGACGGCTCTGCAGCGGTCAGGGCGCCGAAATTCTGCTGATGACATTTCCTCCGTCTCGCGCGCCCGCCCCGAGCTAAACGCCGCTCCGCAGATGGGACCGTCTGCGCCTCCCTCCCTCCCTCCACAACGCGCACGCAGTTTACCCAACAGTTTATCAAACAAACAGCTCAATACCCACATAAACACTGGCTGTCGCTCGCAGCGTCGCGGCTCCAACGCAAGCACGGAAGTAAAGTTGAGGCGAGCTACTTAGCATACTGAGCCATTCCCGGGGGCAAAAAACATTAGCTCAAGAGAAGAAGAAGAGAAGCTCATCCCAAATTAGAAGAGCCCCCCATGTGTAGTAGGAGATCTGCCCCACTGAGCCATGTTATACTCAAATGGCCTTTTATTACAAACTATGCCACAAAAAAAGTGCAAAAACCCAACCCACACTGGCCTTTTGACATCTTATCGTGTGATTAATGCTCGTGACATTCTTGCGCAAACACTTTTGAGTCCAAAACCGTCGCATAAATGGTGCCGCCGAGTACTTTGTGTTGATTTTGACTGAATTGGCGCATGAAATCATATTTGTGCGTATCCCGGTGCTCTGAAATAGGGCTGCAGCTGACCGCTCTGACCCTCGGAGCTAAATTAAAGCTCTATATGGGGCAGTTTCAGCCAGGTGGTGCCCTTGGATGCACACAGCAGAGCCGCTCGAGCGTCCGCCCGCGTGCCTGGAAATGCTGCTTCCATGTGGAACAGCTCCTAATAAAAAAAAAAAAAAAAAAAAAAAACACGCTGCCGCCAGGATTTGGAAAAGGGGGATGAATTCTGAGGCGAGCCAGTCTGCAGGTCGAGGGTCATGGTGCAGCGGACAGGCTAAGCCACATTCTCACTTCACCCGGTGTTTGTGTGTGTGTGTGTGTGTGTGTGTGTGTGTGTTTGGAGACACAGTTTTAAATTGGGCGACATCTTAGGACTCATCAGCAGTCGTGTCATGGCACAAAACCCCATCTCACATCAATACCGGGCCAAAATAACCACACACTTACACACAGAGTCTTTCTCGTCTGCCAAACTGTTTTGAACATGAAATGTAAAAGAAAAGCGGTAGCATCTGCAAGGCTTTGCCGGGACTGAAACTACACACACACACACACACACACACACACACACACACAGCTGCTATAACCTCTTTTCTCTTGCCAGCATCTTTGAGATGGTAGTAAAACTGTGGCAAAGAAATAGCATCTGGCGTCTGAAAAGCTGCAAGGACTGCTACCACATAAACATCCCTCCAACACACGCACACACACACAAAGATACGCACATGCGCAGATAGAAAAACCTAGACACGGATAGACTTTTCCTGTATGTGTCTCTGTTACCACTGCACCGTAATCCAGTGATTTACTGTCCGTGGTCTCGGTGTTCTCCTCATCAATAAAGCCGAGTGCGTTCAGTCCAAAGGTTGATCCTGCTGTAACTCACAGCTGAGGAGACGGATATGAGAATATAATATAAAGTCCCTGACACTGAGCTCAGATACACAAACGACCATGTATCTGCTTATAAACGCATAATAAAAGCAGAATTATAAAATGGCCTGTGCTTGTAAAATGAACGGAAAGGCAGGTGTGTGTGTGTGCACGTGTGTGTGTGTGTGTGTGCGTGTTTGGAGTAGGGGGCGGAGGGTGGGGCCAATCAAACCTGGCCGCATTTCACTACTTCAAGCCAGCTTCGCTCTCCCACCTCTCACTCTGCCCCTCTATTTCGGGGAAAAAAAGAATAACTCTTCATCTCTAATCCTAACTAACTCTGTATCTCTCTCACTTGTCTTTCTTTCTCTCTCTCTCTCTCTCTCACTCTCCACCTCCATTCCGGCTCCTCGCTCTTCCTCCCACACACGCATACATCGGCATGGAAATAAGGGAGTGCTGCACAGTTTCTGCTAATATTCAAATCCAACGTGTCAGACCCCACAGAACGGAGTCCTGCTTCATGCCAGCCATCAGAACGACTCCGTTAAGTTTTGAATACACGCTCAGTGCTTCAAATTCATTATTGGAAGACATAAAAAAAATAAAAAATAAAAAATAAAAAAATGCAAACTTCCAGAAATTGCTCTTGTCATTTAGATTATATTATCCAGTGCTGTTGTATCACGGGATGTCATCGTGATTGATGTTGTTTTTTTGTTGTTGAGGCACGGTGATGCCTTTGATTTATCACTCGCACAGATTATTGACTGCATTTCTAAGCTACTGCTCTGATTTTTATCACCACATTTTATCACTTCTGGTATTTTTTTTTTCTTTTAATCACTCTTTCTCTGTGTTTTGGCAGCGGGCAAATAAACATTTGTTTGGAGAACTCTACATTGCATACACACACATCAATACATCTTATCTAGTACAAAGACTGATGGCTCTTTAAATGTCCGAGTTGACTCCGACCCCTGGAAGAAGCGGTGCACAGGCGGCGTAGCTCGGTATGGGAACGGCAGACATTTTCGTATCACATAAAACAACTCTTTAGATCTAAAACCCTGCCTCTGTAGAAATTACGAGAGAGATTTACAATAGTCCACAATAGTGGTATTATCTGATGTTTTAAAATGATAAAACGATAAGAGATGCAACTATATAATTTTGGATTGATTTTCCTTTTGAGAGGCACTCTTGTCCTTAACAGACAAATTATTGCTAACAAAACTGGGAAAAAAAAATCATTCTGCTCCTACATCCATCCGTCTCACATATTATATTAAAAAAAAAAAAAAAAAAAAAAAACTTGCTGAACATACTGCGCCAAAAAGGGCTTCACCCCTTCATTCACCCGTCCGCCTCATCTCTTCCATCTCTCCTCTTTCTCCCATAACCTCTGACTAGCAACATGCTTTCCACGGGGTTTCACATGAGTACACCCGGTGTGATTCACCTCCTCTGTTCTGTGTGGCAGATGCACTCCCGGGATCACACTAATAGTTGCCTCCATGTTGCATTGTGTGTCCCGACATGCACCCCTTCCAGGTAAAGTGACCTCCAGGGGTTTGTTCTGATTATGTGCTGCTGGTCAGACAGACACAGTGTGTGTGTGTGTGTCAACATGCTAGACAACATACAGCTCAAACAGTGAGCTGTAGGATCAGTGCAGTGAAGGACAGTGAAATGTGGCTGGCTTGGAGTGACACATGGACATGGAAGAAGGTCTTTCGGCTTCCATTGATTTCAGTGCAAAATGGATGTGGGGGTGGATGGGTATCATTTTGTGGAGCTCAACAACACTGCACACGTGAAAAACTCCGCAGCAACAACTCTTTCCAAAATACCAGACATAATCCACAGCTCACGAGGGTTAAGAGCTACATCGGGAACTATTTCCTGCCGAATAACACCAGCAATCAGTATCCATCATATAGATAGATAAAGATTGCTGTACTCAGTGGGGTGGATAAATACAGTGTGCCGCGCCGGTGTGTTTTGGTAGGAAATAGTTCCCACCCGCAAGGGCTGTGGATTACATATGTGCTATTGTTTCTGGAAAGAGCTGCTGCTGTTGAGTTTTTCCACATGTCCATTTTTGAAGGTTTGAGCTCGGCGCCTAATCCATCAAGGTGGTTAAATGTATCGAAAGGGAGCAAACCCCCCTCTTTCACCCAAACTAAATATCATCATGTAAAAATAGGATTCACAGCGGTCTCGTTGTGCTAATACGACGTTCAAGCTTTTACAGGTTTGTCTCTGTGGATTGATGCTCGGCCACCGATTGCGTGTCGCCATGCAAATCAAATGGCATTGTGAGCAGGGGCTCAGCTGGCCGTGCGCTCCACGGGGCCGATGTTTTTGTTTCTGCGCGAGCCTGCGAGCGTGCCACATAAGCCAGGTAAACGGCAGTGCTCACGACACAGGCAAGTGAGTGATACACCTACGCCCGGCAGATGAGAGCAGGCAGCGCGCATCAGGCTCCATCTCTCCCCCTCTCTCTCTAACAACCTCTCCAGCAATCAGCCGACTCTCATGCACAGACATGCAGAGTGAACGCTCGTGCGGTCCCTCTAGACATATGGTGTGACCCGTCATTTCCATCTCCTCTCCCACTCGTGCAACGGGCGGCTTCAAACAGAAACAATATCTAATGCATGCAAATTTAAAAATGCATCGACTGCGAATGATAGCCCACAGAACACATGACGCGCTCTTTTCACGTTCACAATACGGATTTCGGCTCGCATTAACGCGCAGAACATACGGAAACGATCCACAGGAAACGGAAGACATATGGAGAAGCTACTTTTAGCTCCTCCGCCTACACACACACACACACACACAAACACACTTTCCCTCTTCCCTTCTCCCTTGACAAGGTGAATTTATAGGAGTGGAGGCCCAAGTCGGTATGCTTATCCACTTGTATTCTGATATGCAACCCAGATAACACCCAGTGTGCTCCTCTCTCTCCTCTCAGAGGCAGCAGATGCATATGCCCTACAGCGCAGTCAGAATGCATCTAGCGTTAAACTTGCGTGGAAAAACAGAGTCCCAGCTACACACTCCTGCGTCCCTCCTATCTCACAACCCTCGCCCTTAACTCTTGTGCACACACAGAGGAGCGGTTGCGCTGAAATACAGGCAAACCACACTTGGCTGCATCCTGCTCCTGTGAAATTTCACCTAAAAGAATCAGATAGTGACCGCACAAATAAGAGCAAAGGACTGACACATGGAGAAATACCTGGCTAAAGCCTAAACCAGCGATGAGGCTCGCTCGCTCGTGCCTCATACAGTCACAAACAGACTGACAGGAAAGACAGATAGACACGCGTATGTGCGCGGGCAGGCAGACAGCGGATGTGGATGGGCTGTGCTCGGTGAAAGGCAGGGATAATGTGTCTAACAGGGAGCCTCTCAGATCTGTCAGAGGCAGCAGAGAAGCAGCCGGGAGGCCGCCATCCACTAACGTAGATGACAAATGTCCACTGAGCATTTCCCATTCCACTACTGTCAGCAAGGACTAACGCCTCCTGTGTGTGCGCGCGCGTGTGTGTGTGTGTGTGTGTGGCATGTGCGAAATGACTGAGTGCCATAGCAACATCAAAAAAATGATACCTGCACAGTCATACCTATTTGCTTCGCTTTGACCACAAAAAAAGTACTCGTCTGCTTTAGTGTGAAAAATGGACTGTCCAATGAGACTGCTTGCTTAAAACCCAGCCCTGCATGAAGAAAAACATGCACACGCTCACTAACTCACTCACCAACACACACACACACGCACGCACACACACACATGCTCACACATGGGTCGGTGTGCATCACTGAAGTGTGTGCTCAATAGAGCGCGTGCCCATGTTTAGCCTCACAGTGCTAACAAACTCACTCAGCTGAAACGACCACAGCTTACAGTGTCTTTTGAGCCTGTGTGGGTTTGTGTGTGTGTGTGTGTGTGTGTGCACATTCAAGTGAATGTGTTTTTTCATTCATTTATTTATTTATTTTATGATGAATGAATGAATGAGAGTCTCCGGAGTGAAGATATCTCATTGTAAATGGCACCGTGTTTGGGTTTGAGTGAATGCATGTGCTTTGCAATGTGTGTGTGTGTGTGTGTGTGTGTGTGTGTGTGTGTGTCTGTGTGCATAACCCACAGACGGATGCAGGGTTGTGATGGGGGCTGGAGAGAGAGAGAGATCTAGTGCAGGACAGATGCTGAGTGCAGCCCTGGGCTCTCGACTGACAGGTGCAATGTATTCTCCTCTGAGGCCTGTTTCAGCATGAATACATTGCCAATAAAGTGAAAGCACACACACGTGCACACACACAAACTTTACTTCTTTCATTTAACTCAAAACATCCTCACAAAAAAAAACGTGCCTACTGTACAAATGAATAAAATTGATCAATGGCTTATCTTCGTAGTCATGGCTTGGCGAAGACGCTTTGCAATGAAATGAAAAACAACTAGTTAAACTTGTCAGCTGATGCTCTACACCAGTATATTGACATATATATAGCAATAAATGACAAATAATGAACTTTTTTTTAACATCAAAACCCTACTACTTTTACATAAGGAGTCATGAATTTAAATTTCAAACAATAAAAAGAAAAAAAAAATTGATCAAAACCCTCTTATCAGATGAAACTTAAGTTCATAACTGATGTCCCATTACTTTGCACTTTGAAAAATGCAAACCTAAACAACTTTTTTTCAACAGGAAATGCATCAAATGAGCGAAACATGCAGCTATCAAAAAGCGGTTTCATTATGAACGTATGTTGCACCCAGTATGTTCTCACCGACTATTATTTCGCATGGATACCGAGAAAGCATAAAATGTTTATTCTGTTGTAGTCGTAACACAATTTGTTTATTCTCAGTGTATCATATCCCTGATGCCACTCTGGTGGGTTCCATAAGAGACTCCACTGGAGATGAAATCCCTTCGACGTGCTCTGGCGAGGCGGCTGCTCTGGTTGAGTGGTCGCGTTCAACTCACTGCACACATCAGGACTGAGCTAGCTCTGGGACAGCGAGGGACGCGAATGGAAATAGAGGTCCAAAGTTCACTGGCTTGCATAAACAAGTCAGATCCCGTCCACTCTGTAATATACAAGTCATACTCAGTCCAATATACAAGTGGTATTCAGTCTAGGGTGACGGTTTGAGTACATGACTGGGATATGAACAATGACATCCTGCACATTTGGCATGCAAGTGTATGTATGAGTGTGTCTATCGGTGTGTAAGACTGCATGTAGGAATGTGTGTGTGTGTGTGTGGGTGGGAGAGAGAGAGGAGGAGAGTGAGAGAGACAAAAGAAGAGGCAGAGAGGCGCAGCAAAAAAACAGAAATTGCTTGGTGCATCGATCTCCATTGCCGGGCTATGTCACTTCAAGTGCATGTATTTGTCACGGATCACGCTGGCAGAGGCCTAGCTCAAGTTCATTTCAGTTCATTGTAGCTTCAGCTTCCTCTTCAAGGATTTTTTTTTTCTTTTTGTAACTTAGAACTCCTCGACTCAAAAACACAATTAACCTTTCTCAAGACTGGTGGAAAACTTCCTTCATTTCAACCTTCAAAAGAAAAAAAAAAAAGACGACTGCAGATTTTCGCCAGGTATATCTCCCCTTTTTTGGACTATCTGCCGTATGTAATTACCATACGTGCTGAGCAAAAACTGAGATAACTGTATTGTCAAACACTTTTCTAATTACTAATTAAATTACTGTGAGTGCAGGATAGAAAATACACCATAAAACTCCCAAAGCCTCTCGAGTTTCATTTTCATTGTCTCTCTGTATCTGTTTCATTTTATGAAATGGCTTGTGAGCCATTTCAGGCTCTTTGCCAGAAGTCACGTGGCTTTCGATGATGAATGAATTAAAATGGCAAAATTCTAAATTACCGTTGCGGGTCTCTTTCTGTTTCTTATACACACACAAGACCCAACAAGATCACACAAACAGTCCACTGATGTGCGAAAGAGTGACGGCTGTTTAACATGTGATTTTTTACATTCATGAAGCATCAAGCCCTGTGGCGTCACTAGGCTGTTTTATTCGCGGCTAAAGCCCTGGATATTTTGTAATTAGCCCCGAATGTTAATTTACTGTAAAAAAAAAAAAAAAAATTACAGAAAGATCGCTTGCACTCTCAAAGCTTCTCCTATGCTGTAGTTTCAGTGTTTTAACAGATAGAAATAACAACAAATTATCATTATTATTATTATTATTATTATCATTATCATTATTAAATCCGCTAATATAGCATTTGGCATACAGAGGGTTAACGCCAGGTTGCTACGCTGTCATTCACCCAACGAGCTTCAGCTGAGCGGTCAGTGCAAAACTACAGAGCTGTCAGTGACAACTCTGTCGTTTCATTTTATATACAATGGGTTGCTTTTGAAATTTGAGTCTGGTTTATCGTGGAGCATACACAGGGCTCGGTCCCTAATAAAAGAGGTAATGTGAGCTAGTTGTCTGTCTCACTTGAATTTATTTTAGTCTGAAATAACATGAATGAAACTTGAGATGTCAGGGGATAAGCAGGTAGGTACAGCAGTTGGGTAGCTATTCGAAGCTATAATAAAAGGCCTATTTTGTTTATTTAAAGCATTATGAAAAAACATGCATGTGCAGTATGGCTTATGAAAACAATCGCGCACATTAACTTTTCTCTCTGGGCTAAGCCCAGGATGTTTCAGAATCCTAAAAATCGCCCCTGATCAAGCCATGTGACCCGTTTGAACCCCCTGCTCTGACGCTTTTTACAGCATTTCTTCCCATGTGTCTGCTCTGTGTGCTGATGTCTTGCTTGTCAGCGGTGTGCAAACTTACCAAAAAAAACGCATCGCACATGATAGGATAAAATCACCAAGCGAGCTAGACAGCTAAGAGAGACAACAGAAATAGCAAAAGTAAGCGTTTTGCAAAGGTTTTGAATCACTACAAATATGAGGTTCTTCATCATATAGGCATAACTGTGCATGAAAACTTTTAGGCCTAGTAGTTTGCAAGGTTAGCCGTGGACAGACACACACACACACACACACACACACACACACACACACACAGGACAGAACCTATGATCTCCTCCAGCCTGCTGCCTGGCCGAGATTAAACTCATTAAATTAAAATTGCAGCACCTGGTCAAAGGATAACAATGAGTGCTGGGTGGAGGTGTCAGATATCACTACATTACTAGGGACAATTGTACTGAAGAACAAAAATAATAACTTAACTAATAACTATTAAGGATAACAGGTAATGCATTTTTACTGCTATTGGCTTGGGAGCTGCAAATATCTGGGCTGGCCATTGTTACCTCTGATGAGTGGACAGCAGGTCCTTTCTAATGGCGAGGCTGGCCTTTATATCAAGAAAATACACCATTAACTGTCCTTTTTAGCTGTTACATTAGTTGGCCACTTTCCAAAGAGCCAATTAATCAGCCTCTTTTGTCAGGCTGAGTCACCTGGCAAGATAGGATCCCTTATGAAATATGTTGAACTCAAGCGTAATGGAGGTCCTATTCAGGGCTTTGGCAGAGACTGGCCTGTTATAATTGGAACCATGTGTCTTTGGTCATCCCACAAAGACGAGACCGCGAGGTGAAAGGAGGGACGGGCGCTTTTCTGTCAGCACCTCTGAAACCAAAACACAATGCGAGATACCGGGTTCTTCCACAGCCATATTTGTGCAACGTGCAGAGCCACTGGCATACGGACTGGATTTAGTTCTCAGATGTCATACGCAGTTTCACGATCGGTTGAGGATGAAACTGTCCTCCGTGTGCCGCGTTTATGGGCTCTTCTTCTCAGCCCACAATAAACATTTGCTAGTCGAACGGCGGCATTTAGCGGGGCTTCTCTGTTTGGATTTCTTTTTTTCAGCTGCGCGCTGGCGGGCCGGCACACCTTCAATGATACTCAATCGAAGAAAATGAAACAGCTCTCTTGTTTCGTTCACTTCCTTTGTGTCTCATAGCAAACCATTATTAACGCTCAAATGCTTTCACTCTGTCTCTAAGCGATGTCCGGGCCCTGTTTCCTGGTGCCATTGGATGTTAGTGACAGAATAGCGGAGAGAGAAAATTGCATATTATTTACCCAGCGCCTTCAATATGCCACTTTTCCACTCTATAGCCTGCAGCTTACAACCAACAGCGTGTGCACGGCCACACAAATCATGCACACACACACACACACTCGCCGCGTACGCATGCACACAAATTCGGCTCCGAGCTTTTTTCAGCGGTGCTGTGACATTCTGCCCTGACATGTCATTAAAACGTGTCACAGGTTCTGCGGGAGTGATTTCCACCGCTCTCTTCTGCCAAACGACAGGAGGGGACTGAGCAAGGGAGGGTGAAAATGATGAGCCTGTGCTGGACCATGCGTGTAAACTCAGCCATTAGGGTCATATAACCTTCTGCTGCGGCCTGATGGAAACAACCTATTCTCTCCTACCCTCCGTTTTCCACTTACACTCCTCCCTTCTGTTCTCTTCTCTAGCAGCCATCTCGGCTTTTTTTTTTTTTTTTTTTTTTGGTCACACAGCCAAGATATATAAATCTGACCGAGAGCTCAATCACATCTCTGCTCTTTGGATGTCATGGCACTGCGCAGAGGCGCAAACCGCTGAATATCAGATTAGGACAGAGGGCTTTTTCTTTCATTCCACCTTTAGCTTCTCACCATCTCTCTCTTCTTCTTCTTTTCTCGATCACCCCTTGCTGTTTCCATATAGCTCTGCCTCTTTCTTGCTCTAACTCTCTTATTCGGCACAGACAGGGTGACCAGGGTCTCTTTTCTTGGGAACCAATGCGGTGTCTAATTCAGACAGCCAGTGAAATGTTCCATCCATTTTCCCCCCCGTTCTTCTTCATCTGACTAACTCACCTCTGCACCTCTCCATTAGAGTGTGAGATTGCAGGACAGAGCTGGACAGAGCTGGCTTCAGTCGGGTTTTTGACGCTGATGACAGAGATCCTATGTTCTGCTGAAAACTGTATCAGTCTCGCTGTGCCTGCTTGTGAATTTGCCACCAAGTCAAATTTCATATCAGTCATCCCACAAGGGCCACAATATATTTGATATCAGTATGAGTGTTTGATAACATTGGCAATGCACCACCATGTCATAAAATCTGGGGAAGAACTCTGGACACCAATATCAAACATCAAATGCATACTTTTTACACACATTTTCTCTCATTTGGGAGTCCTCACACCTGCAGGAGCCGGTGCTCTCTTTCTCATCCCTGACAGGCGCTGCTATTTGGTCTGAATGACTCAGTGGCATGACTGTAAGTTGTTTATCATTTTTACTTTGTGCTGCACTCAATACTCTGAGAGCCTCCACGGCAAAAAGTTCAATAAGCCTGGTGGATTTCACCATAATCTTATAATGCCACATGGCAGATAAATGATACATGTTTAAATCCAAAATGTGAAAATTCAGATACTTAAGAAAATTTAAAAACTGACTGCACAGCTATGTGCCCGAATGTGATATGGCTAATATGAGAGCATTTCACCCTTGCTGGCTGATGAGAAGACATCATTCTGGGTGAATGATGCTTCCAGTGATGGAGCGATGTAATTTAGCCGATAACAATCTCACCTCATTTTTAAACAGCTATAAAAGACTTTAAAGTAAGAGCACCATCCTGCCTTGCTTTTTATTCGTGGTTTAGGGTTTGAATTCATAACAATCCTATGACCCGAGGTTCCAGCCTCTGGATGAATGTCTATGTAGTTTTCAATCAATCTGCCTCTTCATATTCATGAAAGTGGGCTGAAGATGATGCACTGACCTTGAGGCTTATCGATTCCACGTTTGTTGAAATTTGACCTGTTGTGCCTCGGTGTCAATACCAATGCATGCTAGACGTCTAAGGATGAATTAAAATCCGATGGCTTAAACCACCTCAGGAGGTGGTTTGATACTTGCTGTGGCCGCAAGTTGGCCAAGTGTAAATGGAAATTTTTCTGCACACCACAACATAAAATCTCTACATGCTAGGCTTGGGCCAGTATTTGATAATATTGCAATATTTGTGTTCATATGTAACATTTTTTACAACACTGACCCTGCAACTCATACTTATGGCTGCCCTTTGGTTATAATCACCTGCTAATTTACTACAATCACCAGTCATTTTCCTAGTAAGACGGTCATGTGGTGATAGAACAGAATACCATGAATATAACAACCAAACAGATGCAGAGAGTAACAGTAATAGTGTGCATAATAATCTTGATAACATACATGAAAATTTTGACTAATTCAATAATGTGGGAGATTTTAGAAGCTCAAATCACAATAAAAAAATCTGAATTGATATCAAATATCACAGACAGAAAACTAGGCCTATGTTCAGGAGGAACAATTTGCATTTTTTTGAGAGTCACTGGATTTCTATGTGGCTGTTGATGAGCCATGTTTGACAACAAATGTAAATGTAATATGGCTCAATTGCATCAGGATACAGTCACGATTCAAGCTGCATGAAACAGCAGGTGTAAATGGGGGCTAAGCCAGACAAGCATGAGACTGACTCACAGAGGACTGTGGCTGCCTCTGTTTTTGTTGGTCTATCTAAAGCCTGTAGTACAGTGTGTCACAAACAGATGAAGTGAAACTAAGAATAGAGCGCATTCTGAGGGCAAAGCACTCCTGGGATTATAAACAACTGCTGTGTTAGGCTGCATCTGAAGCACGGTGATGAACACTGCCAAGAGAGAAAAAGTAGTCGCTTGTCTGTTTTTATTTATTTATTTATTTATTTATTTATTTATTTTGGCTGTGTACCGTTTACCGCTTCAAGGAGATGCAGCTAATAGAAAACCAGAAGAACTACACTAATTTCTAGACATTATCTTTGCTGTCAGTGATAACACAATTTTTTTTTTTCCGTGCGCACTTCACAAACACCCTGTTCCCTCATCATCTCCCTTTTTTTTGTTACCTGTACTCTGGTGTTGGGGTCTTGCTTGATCCATTTGATGACGGTCTCGTAGACGAGCTCCTCCGCCTTGGTGTTGAGACTGTCGTTGGACAAGTAGGCCACCAAGTCCTCCTTGGACACGCTCAAAATCTCCTCCTGGCCCGCCACCTGAGGAGTCACAAGCGCAGCTGGTTAGATTCCTGCTACGTTGTATAATAAGTAAAGTAGGATCTCATGTCCAAAGCTCAAGATGATCAGCTGACTACTCTCTGTAGAGGCTTTTAATTAGTGTTACTTTCTCTCAAGGCTTTTAATTAGTGTTGTTCTCACTGAAGAAGTTTTATTTTTGTCATATTAAACATTGTGAATTTTACATTGTTTGTGTATTTTCATGTGGAACCCCAGAAAGACCTCAAGGAAAGGTAATGGGAATCAAAATAAAATATTAAGAATAAAGACATGGTGAACGAGGTATGAAGAGATTTTTTTTGTGTTTTGGATTGTGTGCACCTGTAGGCAGGTTTAGCATTTACATTATCGGACTGAAAACCCAACCAACCTTTCACAGATCCACTATTCCTCCATTAGATATGAGCTCAGGAGACAACAAAGACCTGCCAGAACTGTTTTCTTATTCCAAACAAAGGTGTGCTTAGCCCGCACTCGCGCTGCAGGCAACATGCTCTACAAATCACCAGAAGTCTATCCAGTTCCTGCCGAGCTGAGCAACCGAGGGGGAAACTCAGCCAACGTGTGAACGATCACCAACCTCGCTGGCCAAGAAAAGTTGCCCACGACTGAAATTTTCACAGCTCTTGGCCGCCAGCAGCCGATCAGCTCTGTGTGCTTCGTTGACTTCCCTACCAATGTGATTTTGTTTAATGAAAAACAGTTCCGCCTGGCACGTACAAAATGGACTAGAAGCTGATTAAACCCATTCAAAGTTTCCCAGTTCTTTACAACTTTTTGTTGCGAGACAACAATTGTAAATATTACAAAAACTGACGCCTGAGCAACAAAATCTTTCATTGCTGGGTATGTGGTAAGCCCTGGAGTCATTTTAATGAGTTTTTTCATTAAAGTTTGATTATTGCTACCTAATAAGAACTTGCTAGCTTGCTGAGTTAACGCATCAAAACAATGTAATGTTATGACAGGCATTAGCGATGGAAAATACATAATTTTCCTGTCCAATATTTGTAGCTGCAGACCATTTAGACGGAACTGGAGCCTCTGTCAGAGCAGAGTGACACATCAACAAAGCTGCTCGCAGTATGCACAGCAACACACGGTTACACATGCTTTATATTTCTCTAATTTCAGAATTATCTGTCATGCAGTTGTACCACAATATGAGATGTTTTATTGACCAAGTGGTTTCACACATTTAGGGCCAGGTCATGAGACATTAGATAGATAGATAGATAGATACTTTATTCATCCCGAAGGAAATTCACAGTTTTCAGCAGTATCCACAGAGTACAAGATTAAATAAATAAAAAATAAAGAATAAAAGATGAATGGAATGGAATCAGCGCATGGTCCGTTCAGCAAGAACGATGCTCTACTCACCTCAGGGAAGTTCTGCAGGGCGAAGGCTTTGGCCATGTTATGGAGCTCCGTGCAACTCATGGCCTCAGCCATGGCCAGCACTCCTAGACAGTTCGCCGCAGTCAGCTGTTTCTCTGGAGTCCAGGAGGAAAGTTGGAGAGTGAAAGAGACAGACAGACAGACATGCACAAAGCAAGAGAAACAAAAACAAGGAAGAAACAAAGAGAGAGAAAAAAAAAGACAAAAAAAAACCCATCATTCATATATCCACACAAAAGATCACAGAACTAGGGAGCCAGAAAGACAGAATGGGAGGCTGGAGGGAGCGTAAACCCATAGCCTATCGGGGTGTGTATCTGCCTGAGACTGAGGGAGAACGAGTATAATAACTCAAAACAGCTCCAGGGACAAACAACAAGGGGAATCGATCGCTCATAGCCCAGGCAGGAGGTAGTAGATGGCGGAGAGTGGGATTTGGGATTAGCTGGGTCACTTTAAAGAAGCCCTGTCAGATCTCTGGGCCTCCTACACAGCCATGAGTATATGAAATCACCTGACGGCCAGGCCAGCGGGGACAGAGCCAATTCTATGGTCTATAGTGCTTCAGCGAGGGTGCGCGTGAGCATGAAAGGTTCCATGCCTGTCATTTTAATTGTAAATGTTTAATTATCCATATACATCACCGTTCAGCACAAAGAGAGAGAGAGATTTGCTGGTGGTGTTGCACACATGGTCAGTGGCCACTGCAAGAGGTCTCATTAAACAACAGCCATCAAAGGGAAGCGAACCAGGATTAATATCACTGAGGAGAGAGACCCCGGGAGCACCTCCAAAACAAATAGAACCCGGTAAAGGTCACCTAACATCTGCTAAATCACAACAAAACAGGCCAAGCCAAAGACCAAATGAAAGTGGGCTCCATGCGGCATCAAAGTGTGAGTTTGGGGCAAAACACGAGGCTGGCTGCAAAGGTCCCTCTGCTATGCTGTTTGACTGAGCAGATGGGGTTTTACTTTGTGCGCTCGACCGTGCTGGGCGAGTGTATATGTGCAAGAGTCCCTGCATATGCGCATCTGTGTTTACATTTGTAGTTGGAGGTTTTTTGTCACGGCACTGCGGTGTGCTTCTGCGCGACTGGGCTGGTGGTTTGCAGGAAAACAGGAAGAGGCTCCTCATTGTTCTGGACAAATATGTCCAAGACACTGACAATATTATGTTGCCAGATCATGACAACAATTTCTTCAGTGTGTGACAGTCTGAGAAGAACATATTGGTAGGTGAGGCAGTAGTGATGAGGTGGTTACACTACCAGGTGGGTGGGTAGGAGGTGAGTATACTCTTCCTCCAGAGGAACTGCTTATCACATCAAACTGGAAGTTCCACTTGCCTAAAATTGTTTAACAAGCTTACTATACGTTTCTTTTTTGACCAGTTAAGCAATGCAACATCATAATGACCCCTCATTGTCTTAATATATTCACCGCACTTGTCCTAGGCACTTGCAAGGCCTTAGTTATGATGATTTTTCATATTAGCTTTTATGTTGTATGTCTCATTTTAGGAGGGCCACCCAACAAGCTCATTTGGGGTTATTTTTGGGCTCTTCCTACACATTTCAAGTTATTCTTCTTCTCAATCTCTATGTTTTGCATGTCTTATGTGTAATTTTTATATATTTTTTTGTTTGTTTTCATATATAATAAAACTAAACTAAACTAAACTATATATATATCAGTGGTTATTAGGCTGGTAAGTGGGATAGAAAGCCTGAAAAACAGGAGGGTATATTCCATAAAAATTGAATATTTTTCTGTTTTTGATTCTCATACGTGCATATTTGGTGACTTGGTTCACTTCCTCTTGTTTTTGCATATACCTGCATATGACTGGCTAAAAAAAAAAAAAAAAAATCCAAGATCAACCAAGGAAATAGCCTGCAAAATCAGTGCTGGTTCAGAAGAGGAACTAAATATTTCATAAAATGTGTTTATATTTGCAATGCACTGCCACTGACTAGCAAGGCCACAGTCTTAATATGAGCTGAAATATGGAGCATGCTGCTGATTCATTTGAAAAATCTGGCTATCAAAACAGAAGTTATGATATCGGGTGATTCTTCCAAAGAACCTTGATTAAAGCCCCGATTTTCATATGCCTGTGCTTACGGCCAAAAGCCACTAACTTATGAGGAAGTAAGTGGGGCACAATACATGTGACTTAGTTTTTATTTGCCTCAATCTGAAGTTCTCTGAATGAAAGCAGAAGTAGTAGAAGTAGGTCGAGGAGATGTTTGCTATTTCTCCTCGGTGAATTTGTTACAAACTTCAATAATATCTGACACAGTATCAATTTCTCTTTGCTCAAGGACACACTATTGTGCCTGTACTTTCCTCCTTCTAATGTGCCGAAATGTCATGAATCTTGTCGAGGAAGAATGGATTGACGTTTCAGTGGCAATGAAGTCAACAAATGGTTTCCTTGTTTCCTCTGCAGAGCTACATGTCTGTACTTTCGCCCCAAATGGCGGAAAAAAAAAAAAATGAATCAATAATGTGGGCTGCTGTTTCTCTTTACTTTCTTTTCAGTCCTTTCCTGGCTCTGACCTTTTCGCTAACATCTAGCCATTACATCCCCTGTGTTATGGATATCCAAAACAATCTCTATTAAATGGAATGCAAAACCTGACATTTGCAGCTTTCTGGTCACCTGACCCGCCGGAATCTGGAACATGCCATTTGCCTTTCATGTTACCCCTTGGGCTTCCTAAAACCCTGCCCCTGTGTGTTTCGCCCCCACGCCCCACCTTCCACCTGCCCTCCACCACTCTCCTTTCCTTGTCTAAGTATCAATCTGTTGTGGTATTTTTCGATTCCATCATGGTTCAGGCCAGAGGATTTGACATTTAAGTGACAATTGTTCCCTGACCTTTTTATAAATCTGCCCCGGTGCCTCGTCCTGCCCACTGGGACAAGATCAGAGGCACCGTGCCCGGCTGAAAGTGTGAGCAGGCAGAATTCTCTCACTCGGCAACATGAGTGCTTGCTAGCTTTGGAAAACTGACAAAAAGCAGAGCGTTGCTGTGCCAGAGTCGGTGAGAAAATTTTTGGCTTACGCAAGAGAAGAAGGTGGCGCATGGTGAGGAAGCACGATGTCGTTTGAAAATGCACGGCGCTGCAGATACTGCGCGTATCAGGAAAGGTTATACAAGAAGAGCTGATGTAACAGTATACAATGTACCAAATACTGTACACCAAACAGAAACACACACACAAAAAAAAACCCCACTCAAATCCCTCCTGTTCTCTGTGCTGTTCCTACCTAAGAAGGAGACACAGACTTTACAGAAGGTGTTGAACTGGAATTTGTTGGCAGCCTCCAGTAGCGTCTTGGCGTTGGCCGAGTCGATGACCAGCGACCCCGTGTAGACGAACTCCAGCAGCAGCTCCAGCACGTCGGCGCCGATGTTGCTCATCTTCAGCTCCAGCTTCTCCCCATTCCTCGTCTCCCCTGTTGACCTGACCAACCAATCACGGCAGAGAGACAGTTAGGTGTACTCTGAGAGGGAGAGGAAAAAAAAAACAACAACAGGATAGGGAGACAGATACTGTGTAGCCTACACACAAACACCCATAACACACACCCAACCTGGGCCAGTACGAGAGTGGGGAGAAAATAAGAGAATCATTACACAATAAGATAACAACGTAAAGTGGAAAGGGAAAAGAATAGAACTTTGGATGGTTTCTACGTTTCTATGGGGCTAGCGGATTTGCACTGTATGCAACTTTAGTGCTGCATCTGAAACAAAATGTTCTCTCTGAACAAAGATTAGGCAAACAAAAGTTATTGCTTTGTTTCTTGGTAGGACAAAAAAATGACGTAGGCAGACGGCATGCTTTTCAAATGAGTGTTTACATGTATGCATAGTATTAGAGATGGACATGCATACATGAGCGGGTGTGTATGAACTACAGGACAGAAAACAGAGTGTGAGAAAGAGAGAGAGAGAGAGAGGGAGAGAGAGAGAGTGACATGCACTGACATATGACAGATTGCATTCGAGGACTTTGGCTGTTCTTGTGCCTACATCGCCGCCGTCTTTGTGCTGCATATCAACTCCTGCACATCCACTCCCACTGGCATGGTGTAAGAGGCTGCCTGAGAGTGCTTGGATGGGCAAATTAAATAGAATATGATATCCCCATCCTAATGCAGAACCTGAGATGTGTGGGACTGGAGGCTGCTGTCAGAACTGGGCCACACTGTGACTTCACCAGGATCAAATGGCCGAGATTAGTCCACATGTAGGATCCCCCCGGGGAAGAATGAGAGTGTTAAATAACGCCTCACCACCCATGTTTAATGTCCCATGTGAAACAATAATCCACTCAAGGGCAAAATAAATGAATCAATGCCCCGCAGAATGCATGCTCTCGCTATATCTTTCTCCCTGCGGCTGTGGACATCAACAATATGAAAAGTAGCCTACATTAAGATGGATGAAGGCTGTTTGCTTCTGTCACTCATAGCAGTGCACGGAGAGCATTCTGTCTCTTTCTGTGTGTGTGTGTGCGTGCGCGTGTGTGTGTGTGTGTGTGTGTGCATGCGTGTGCAGGAGCACGTGTCTCTCTCTGCTTTTTCTGCTGGAGCCAGTTTGTTGCATTAGAGATCGTGACAAGCAACCGTCATTTGGTGAGACGCAGACAGCCAAACAAACAAGACGAGACAGATGGACAGAATGGTTGGAGTGGAGACGCGGGAGAGAGAAGGGAGAGAGGAGAGAAAGGAGAGGAAGAAGGGAGGGAGGGAGGCAGGGCGAGACAGTTCTTCCACAGGGAGCCAGCAGCCATCCTTCTGAGGGAGGGGTTGGGTTGTTCCATGACTGTGCCTTGGTCTTTTAAATAAGAGATACCCCGCCCACCAAAAAAACCACCAACACACCTAAACAGAGCCTTTGTCCCCGCTGCAATAATCATCAGTAGCCTGTAGTATATGAACTGAGACATTAGTCGTCATTTAGAGCGCACTCAGGAGGTGAGAGGGGAGAAGGACAACCAAAAAAATCAAACAAAAAAGAAAAAGAAAAGACAATGGCATTTGTCTCTGGATGGACATTGGCTGGAAAAACCAAGGAAGTTACTCTTTTTCCTCCTGCAAAGCAAAAAGCCACATCGTGTTATTGCCCTTTTCCGCCCAAAGCCCTGCGATGGTGGCAGGTAGTAAGACAGAAAGAGGGGAAGGGGAGGTGTTGTCCTGGGTTAAAGCGATGGAGGGAGGTGGGGAAGAAAAGAGAAGGGAGATTTATAAAAAATATAAGAGAGAGAGAGAGAGAGAGATAAAAATAAAACAGGAGCATGCTCATCAACCTGGTCAATTAGTGCAATTGGAACCGACTAGAGTGGCAGTTTGTTTTGTCTGAGCACTTTTGTTATGGAAATGACTTTCCGGAGCTTCTAAGAGAGGTGGATATTTATGCTGCGTCTGATTGCAGACTTGAATTTAAATTGTGAAAGAGGGAGGGAGGAGGGAGGACAGGAGAGAGAGAGAGAGAGAGAGGATAAGGAAAAAAGATGGGCACACTCAGGGAAAGAAATTTGTTTGTGAAAAATGCACCATTTATTCAAGAGGAAAAGTCTTAAAATCAGCAGAGACTGTCGAAATGGAGGCGAGCAGAGGCAGATGGGGGAGGGGGGCACCATACACACATACGCACGCGCACACACACACACACACACACACACACACACACACAGCTTCCTAATACATCCTTCAACCTAAAAAAGCCCATTTTACAGGGAATACATTTAGCTTGTTCTTACAAAGCCATTTATTCTGTGGAAGTAAATATGCTAAGATAGAGGCTTATTCAGATGCAGCGTTTACACTTTCAGGACTAAAAAATGGGTTGCACTTCTATGTTCTGCCACTACCGATATATCAGGAGTCAAATTTGCAAAATAAAGAGATAATACGTGATTTATCAATGCTATAATTCAAGTTGCGCACGTGTTTGCTGCCCGGGATGGGAACTGTCGTATTGGACCCACAACACGAGGCGTGAAATAGGGAACTTCAGGGCTGCCTGAACAGGACGAGAGCGGCTCGTGTCAAATGTTCAGAAGGACAAAAGGACAGGGTGACAGGTGGAACGTTTGAAAGCCTAAACCTCCATCCAAGTGTGAACACAGGGCAGAACACACTAAGAGAGGTGGATATTGGATTGACAGAACTCTTGATAAAGGTGACTCTCTTGTGAATGAACAATATTTTATAATACACCTGTATCTCAAGAAGCAGAGGATTTTGTATACGCACTGTACACCTCAAAAGTCTCCATATTAACAATCATTTAGTCTCATATTCTGTGTTAAAAATGATGTTTTTTTTTTTTTAAACAAGTGAAAAACCTGAGATAACCCCACTGCACTGGAAGCAAGTGAGATTATTCCATCCGCCTGGCGTTTTTTCACTTCTTTTAAGAAAAAAAAAAAAAGATTTTAAAAATGTACATACTGTCCACTCTGATGGACAAGTAAGTTGCACTGAACTGAACTGAATTAAACTGAATTGAACATAAGACGCAATGACTTGAAGGCAGACTATGCAGTTTCAAAGTGGAGGCAAGAACTCAGAAATGCCTCAGGAGTTCAGGACAACTCTTTCGCCCATCATAACCCAAAATATAAGAGCATTTCGCTCCATTATTTATGTTTCGGTGTACATTTGGCATCAAAACATTCGGTTCAAGACAGGAATTTAAAAAGGTGATACTTTAATTATACGGGTTATTAGTCCTGACATGAACCTGAGGAGCTGCGCCTCGTCTTTAAGGCGGAGTAAACAAAGTGGTGTGATCTTCCATTTGAAACTGCACAGGCTGCCTTTGAAATGGAGTTTTTTTTTTTTTTTTTTTTTTTTTTTGCAGTATGTCGCTTGACTGAGCGAGGCCTTGAGGTTTATGGCTGAAACGCAGCTAGTTAACACGAGGCTGGGAAGTAAAATGCGAGGGGAGTGTCAGAGCGACCGGTCTTCCTCGGAGTAAGTCTGAACGGAGCAGACGGAGTGGAGGAGAGGTGAGCGGTGCGGTCGGGGCTCAGCTGCAGTATTCATTCAGGGCTGACACTGTAATAGGCTTTAACACAGCTCTCGAGCTCTCTCGTAGTCATAACACCCCTCCGACTCACACACATACAAAATCACGGGGTCGAAAGAGAGAGAGAGGGAGAGAGAGAGAGAGAAAAGGGGAGAGAAACAAATGGCATGAAAGCGTGTGTCAAGACTCCTCTAAGATTCTGCACTTTCTGCATTACAGAGATGCAGTAGCCATAAATTAGATGGCTGTAGAGCATACTTATTGGAAAATCCCGAGGGGTAAAATGGAATTACTGGAGATGATCTCTCTCCCTGCTCTGTGCGTCAGCCCTTTAAAGGGGAGGGTAATAGGTTTTTCGGGGTGGGGACGAGAGCAGACGTGAACACACATTTTGGAGCAGCATTACATCTTTCAGGTATCACGGGGTATGGAGGCAGTCAGAATGAACACATACTGTCAGGGGATCACTATACTTTAAGTGGGGGGAAAGTGCACACAATAAAAAGGGGAGCGAGATAGAGAAGCAGAGTCATAGAGAGATTTTTAGAATTTGACTTTTTTTTTTAAAATCTGAAAATATCTGGATTTTCCCTTTAAAATTGGAGCGCTATCATTACATAATGTGTTTGTAGAGAAGTTCACTGATTATTTTTTGTCAGCTAAGAGTTATCTCCTTTAAAACTAATAACAACACTTGAAAATTAATTTATTAATGTTATTATTTTTTAAAAATTGAAAACACAAATCTCCATCCTTACCATCACCATTCCATGCAGTGCTGGGCTTCTATGCTAATTAAGCTTTTTAATTTCGAAAGTGAGTCATTTGGGTAGTGCGCGTGCACGTGTGCTCGCGTGTGTGTGTGCTCGCGTTTATGAGCATGTGCAGGCAAGCAAGGGAAAATAAGTGCAAAGTGCACTCCCTCACCCTCCGGTATTACATCTCTACTTTCACCCTGACTGATGGCAGCCTGCCTGGGTAACACACAAGAATTACGTCCCTTCATCCTGCACACCCACGCACACACACGCACACACACACACACGCACTAAAAATGCATGCACGCACTAACACAACCACGCTAAACACATGTACACACATATACACAAGCTTTTTTTTTCTATTTCCAGCACACCCGCTGACTGGAGGTTTACAATGAGATGACAGGGGGTCTGTGCAGCAGTGGGCGAGGGCGGGAGACAGAGAGCATATGAGGGAAGGGCGTCTCTCTCGCTCTCTCTTTCTCTCTCTCATTCGACCTCATAAAGATGTGGATGGGAGCGGGCCATGTGTGGCATCAGCATAATTCCAGTTCACACTGGATAGTGACCTGAGTGGCACATGGGAGGCCGTAACTCAATGACAGACAGGCCCCTGGCTCCCTTCGCTCTGCTCTGCTCTGACACTCTGCCTGGCTGCACAGCACCTTAGAGGCATGAGCAAAATGGCTTCCTCCTCTGCCGCTCCCCCTCTCATTCTCCTCGCCGGTCTCACTTTGAGTCCTCCTTTTCTCTCGTCTTTTCTTCTCTTTCACACCTTTCTCACCTCTCGCCGACCTTTGGCTGCCGTCCTGTCCTTGTGTGATTCAAATAGCAAACATGCCCATAAAGTCAAGGTGTCGCATGCCTTCTAAAGTCAACAGCAGTCACTGCACATGGTGTCATGTTTGCATACGGCGATGATCATGGCTTCATTATGCCGCACCACTCATGTCTGCACAACTATTCATTACTGTGAAGTTAGTTATGGACAACTTTTGAGACTTAATTATATGAAAACAGACAGTGGTAGATAAACAAATCAAAGTAGTTTTTCCGTTGAATTACAATTAATTATCCAATGAGAATTTGCTCTATTAAACTGTCAAATTAAATAAGAAAAAAAAAATCAGAGAATATCGGCAGCAGCAGGCATGAAGATAAGCTTGATGAAATTCTGCCCGTTCCTCCGGGAGCCCGGAGTCTTTCGGGGGCCCTCTGCCTTTACGCATAAATGATCTAGCTACATCCTGGATAAGGGGCGCAGGCAAGACAATCTGACAGACAGGCTGACCAGCATGGGGTCTTCAGTTCTCTCCAAAGTGACTCCAGTCTCCCAGGACACCACTGTGCAACTGTCAAGGTCAAAAAAAGATTCTCTCTCTCTCTCTCTCTCTCTCTTTTTTGTTAAGGTGTGTGTGTCATTGAGATGAGTGGGTCTAAGTACAGATGTGCCTCTGCAGCTTTTTTTTTTTTTTTTTTTTTTTACCTCTGACAGAGCCTGCCCCCCCCCTCCTCTCTCTCTCTTTCTCTCTGGTCTTTCCCCAGCTCTTATTCTCCATCCTCATTCAGGAGGAACAAGTGTATCGGCGAGGAGTGAAGAGCAGCGTCTGGCTGCCAGGCCGCGGCGGCTGATAAGCAGCACGGCGCTCTCTGATGAGCTCGCCACGGAGGCAGAATGGCTGCAGGGCAAAGTGGCAAACTTCCCTGAGGCTTTATAGCGACGGCTAGCGATTGTGTGTCTTTCCGTTTGTCTCTGTCTGCGCATCATTTCATTTCTCTCCATGCACAGGAGAACAAACACACACACACAGACACACACATACACACACACACACGCACACCAAGGCGGCAAAACAACTTTGGGTCCAGGGGGCTCTCAATCAAGCCGCAAACACCTGCAAGGATCTGAAGTAAGCATGAGGACATTAGGGAATTATGGTATTCCCTCCCCGCAAAAAAAGAGGAAAAAAAAGACACACTTACTCTATCAGCCTTTATACAGCCATACTCATGCTTGCACACGCACAAACACCCCTACAAACACTCCTCTATGGGGTCTGTAACTGACACACACGCGCATGCACACACATATGGAGACAAAACAACCCATGAATAAAAAAAAAAAAAAAAAAAAAAAAAAAAAAACATGGTGTATGAAGGACAGAGTAATAGGGGAATACTTAGATCCACATCAAATGAATACATTAGTGAAGGGTGGCATTAACCTGTGAAAGTAGTGGTTCAGTAAGCTGTCTTAGATGTGCTTTTTGTTTTGTCCTTTGTTTATGACTCTGAAAGTTTTTTTGTTTCCCATTGAACTAACGAAAAAAATTATTAGCATATGAAAAGGATGGGATTTTTTTTTTTCCAACGAGAAAAAAAAAAAAAAAAAAAAAAAAAAAAAAACTCCAAGAATTAACAACAGAAAAATGGCAGCTTGGGAGACAAAAACATCCCTCTGCCCACAGAAGACACCATTGCTTTGGCAAATTACCACCCAAAGTGCAGAATGTGTGATTCTTTTGTTTAGGCCCTTTGGTGAGTTTTAAAAGATCCCCAGTCATGGAACGTTTTCACTGCTCATTAAAATGGAAATGTGGTTAATTTGCTCTACATGGGGAGGAAAGGTAATGACGAGGGTTGACCTTTTTCTCCGGTTTGAGATACATTCATTTGAGCGGGAAGAGGAAGGAATGGCTGCTGGCCCTGTGCTAGGAACCAAAGTCTTCATACACCTGCAAGAGAGAGAGGGGAAGGGAAAAAAAAAAAAAAAAGCGACACAAATGCGCCCTACGAAAAGAACAGATTGGATCAACAGCTGGTGGGAGGGGAGCGAAGGCAAACCTTTTCACCAGGTCCTTGAAATACAAGCTGCAGGAAGCTAGAACATTTTGGTGGACTTCAAACTCTTTGCCTTCAACAATAATTTTCAGGTCTGTAAACTCTTTCGCTCTGCGCTGTTGGTTCAACTCCTTCAACATCTCTGTAGAACAAGAAAAAGAAACAGACAATGCCACAGTCGGTTTTAGAATCCTCTTTCTTCCATACATACATGTGTAACAATAGCATGGCAACAAGAAACAGAACAAATAGAAATGTGCAGACTGCAGAGCACAATATTGCCGCCCAGTCATTTATGCTCATTATGTGGTAGAGAGGAAACAAAATGTACATAGCGCATTGAACATTTGAGCATAAACAAAAAGAAATGTGCATATATATATATACATAAGCGTAATTAGCATAAGAAATGTGCATGTAAAATAAGAATAATTAACTCATAATATGTTCTATACCATAATGAGAGTATGCAATTCCCACAGCATGCTACTGTATAATATCAAACTTGGAATATTGCATGCATATGATATTAAAAGCTAGGATTAATATGAGAGAAGACATTTGTTTGACTGTATTTGACTTGTGTCTATTTACACTGCAGCAATAGGAATTCAACAAAGGCAAGCTGAGTAAAATCACTAACCAACTAAAAGTGAGCTGAAAAACAGACACTGTCAATGCATTATTCATATTGCAATAAAATTCTTTGGCTTCTCGCTAGTGCCCTACCCGGGGTAAAGTTGACCTTCAAACGTCACTCAATGAGAAAACAACTGCTTATCCCCAAATCCCAGCACCGGCTTCTCTCTTTCAGAAAATAGTCCCCCCCCCCCCCCCACCCGCCCGGTCTTTCCACTTAGGAAAGGGAAGAAAAAAAAAAAAAAAAAAAAAACAGGGACAAAACACAATCTGACAAAACAATGCTTGCAGCAACCGATGGTGTGCTGTTGAAGGCCACAGCAGACAGTGTGTTGTATAACGCGGTGTAGTAGCACAGTGTTAGGCCTAGCCCTGCTGTAGCGTTGGGTCGGAGGCGCTTGTTTCTCTCTGTGTCTTAATGAGGCACCATGAGGGGATGCTGAGAGTGAAAATCAGCGGGAGACTAGCAACTGTTCGACAGCCTTAGGAGGGGGACAACCAACAGCACAGCTCTGTTAATCTCCTATTGTGAGTGCCGCGAAAATTGAGCACTACTGAGATTGTAATGGTAAGCTAGAGACAGGAACATGCTGGTTATATACGGAGGAAGCCACGTTCCCATACTGTGGTTTAGCTCGAGCACGGCATTTCACGGGAACCCATAGGCTGCAAGGCATATCAAATGTTTTTTTTTTTTCTGTGGTTTGTTCTTTTGGGCACAGTCTGTGCAAAAAAAAAAAAAAAAAAAAAAAAAAAAAAAAAAGGCACATATCCCATGCTGGAAAGAGATAAAATGTGGCCCCAACCACTGATACAGGGTGAGATACTTGATGATTAAGGTTAGGACCAAAAAGGTGGCAAATCCCCTCCTAGATCAGTGGTGGGGGGTGTTTGGACCTGGACGCTTATCTGGAACATTGCGCCAAAAGCTTGACTCTCCTGGCTTCACAATCACAGCAGAGGCATGGCGAACTCAACTGCATCAGCGCTGAGTTATTATTTGTCATGTATAACAAAGCACGGTGCATGTCTGTGTGAGTGGTGTGTGTGTGTGTCCGTGTGTGCGCCTAGTCATTTAATGCAGGAAGCCGATAAGACTCGCGATTGCATCGGCAACACCCACGTTGAAATAAAAGAGTTTTTCGTTATCATCCTGAAAGGGGTCTGTGCTCATGCCAGACACAAAGCAGGGATTTAATTAACCTGGGATGACACTCGCCCCTCTATTTGGCTGGAATATCCACTCATTTGGCTCCTTCCATTCTCCTGACTGACACTGGGAGCTCAACTCGGAATTAATTCAGTGGCTGAAATTATACAGTATGAAGACGTACGACAAATAAGGTGCAATTCAGAAGCGCCGTTTTGGTAAAAGCCTTTTCTCTGAGCGGTGTATCCTTGTCAGACTTATCATATCAGCAAATTAATGACCGAAATGAAATAATGCGGTTATTTAACACGCCGAACGCCGAATGGGGACAAATAATAGACGCGATTTTTAACAATACAGTACATCAGCTGTACTTCCACTAAAAGTACAGCTGCATCATTAGAGTGAGCCGTACACGAGCACACACAGATACAATGGCTGGCATTAGCCTTGCCTTTTATCCATCTCTCTCCACCCTCCACATTCCGCTCCACTGCTACTTATCAGTTGGCTAGCTATCTGATTACTGTGTGGGCACTGACTGTGAATAGTGAATACACAGTAGTTGGAGTTCGCATTAGTGAGTCTCCAGCGACCGATATGGCTCTCACCTCCAATCTACCACGTTGCATACCATCCATTTGCCCCAAGAATAAAGAGAAAGGGAGAGGGAGAGAGGGGGAGAAAGGGAACTCCAGTTGTCAGCAAACAATGGCTGCCTCCCTCAGAGCCGTGCAGACACACCTGAATGGCTGATGGAAAAGCTAATTATGGCGTCTTGGGGGTGGATCAGTGAGCGCCTAGAACAACTCATCACCACCGGGGACCATGAAACTGCACATGGCGTCCCCATTCTGCGGTCTGGCGTGGAGCGTGGTGAGGCACAGCCGTGGTCAAAGGGACCTCGGCGGTTCTGAAAGACCAAACGTCTCAATACCTCTATGGGGAAATCTCCCGAGGACTGTCAAGTTCTGCAACACACACATGCAGAACAAAAAAGGGAACGGCGGTGAGGGCTGTTTTGTTGGAGGTACACAGCAATTCTCACCGAAGGCGTGGAGCATGTGATGGCCTGCAAACAGCTTTGACATGTACATGCAAATAGTTTCCTACCCGTAAGCATGTCATAATAATACAGCCTCATGCTGGGTCTTCATGATTGGTTCAAATGCACAAACGCTGCACAGGGGGGTATGAAAACGGTGCCAGTTCTCCTGTTCACCCTAGTAACCTTACACTACTGTGAAACTGCTCTGGGTGCCGTAGCCAATGGTGTCCTTGGGTGCCTCTTTACAGTAACCTATCACAGCGCACCATGCATCTTTACTATGTGTTGTGCTAAGGAGTTAAGAGCATCACTCACCGAGCGGTGATAGGCTGCTGTACACGTGCAATGCAGCACGCAATTGGTTACTGAACTTGGAGCCATTTTAGGCTTCTACATGGATTTTCCATATGCCTTTGCAGACCCACCATTTTGTGTTCATCTTTGAGCCATAAAGGGGAAAAAATCAATTGTGAAGTATAACTAAACTGGCTCTATATATTTTCAAAGCTCTATGTACACCTTCTGTATGCTTTTCAGCCACACACCCACTTGGATGAGCTGAAATGTACAATACGTACAATTTAGAGGCAATAAATGCTTTGTAACGGCCTCGCCAGAGCCAACATCACATGCACAAATGCAAAGCATCGCAGCCATTTTGTGTTGGATTCCTCTCTGGACCTCACAGACTCACTATTGTACTGCAAACTGTTTCCCTCACTGACAAAACACAGGCTATGCAAAACAGATTTCTAAAAATAAGACACATGCTCATACACAGCAGGTTCAACTGTGGCAGCAAGACTGAATTTTCCAATATTTAGCCCATAAATTTAATGCCACTGGCTTGTATCACACTTTTGTTCGGAAAAGTTCAGATTTGACAGTGTTTTTCTCCACAACTCGTTCCAGAAGAAAACAAAGACGAAAAGAAAACAAAGAACAAAAAAAAAGAAAGAAAAAAAAAAACACCAATACAAAACAAGCCTACACACCGATAAACTGATGTTGAAAATGCCCTCACAGTAGGTGGGACAAATGTTCTTGTGTTTGTAGAATGATAGTCTTTACTAGAGAAGTGATAATGACAACTGAAGAGGTGGAAAGGTTTTTATTTTATTTTTTATTTTTAAAGATTTTTATTTATTTATTTTTTTTAGGACAGCAGAATTTTCAGAGCAAGTAGAGAAAAAGAGACATGGGGGCGGAAGATGTGAGTTCAGGAGAGAGGGGGGATCTGTAGTAGGCCTACACCTTTTGAGGTGTACATGTGACAAAAGTGAATCTAATCTATTTTGCAGTCTGTTGATGAAATATTTATCTTATTATTAAAAGTAGCTTTTTTTCCCACTGATGAGTGATCTGTTGGTAAAGTTCATCCATATTATCATCATCGTCGTCCATATTAAGCATGTTGTGTAGCGGAGAAATACTGGACATTGATGTGCTCCGTTTTACCCTTTTTGTCTTTTGAACTTTCCAAAATCAATTCCCCCCAACACTTAATTACCCAGAAATAACCCCATGGTAGCTGGTCAATAATTCAATATACAGCCATGTCCAAAAAAAAAAAAAAAAAAAAAAAAAAAAAAATCTACTTCTTCATGAAGACTATATTGAAGAAGGAAAATTTACTTACTTGACCTTGACTTAGAAATGACACAGTTTTATTTAATAAATATTTTCTATCATTGTAACATGATTTGCTGTGTGGAAAATCCTTCAGATGAAGCAATGGAAAATTATGCTTGTTTTGTTTTTTACCTTCATTAGTAGTATATGCCTTGATTTAATTGAATAAAAAAGTTCAAAATCAAATTGCTGATACGTGCATACAAGCTTCTGACGGAAGAAAAAAAACAGCAATAAAATGTGGAAAATTTTATAATTCGGGGAGAACATGCTACTATCATGGTATTAGCTTTATCCCTAAAATTATGGCACATTAATGCTTCGCTGTTTTGATAAAATGTTTAAAACAAAATGATAACGATGATCACTGTAGCATTTGCTATATTCCCATTTAATTGTAAAAACTGGGTGACAGAGAGCGAACATCAGAAATAAGAAAAGCCGATGATGACCACTGTAATTATTTTTAATTAACTGGAATGAATTTTTGGTGAGATAAAATTAAATTAATGCTGAAATTGAAGGCAAACAAGAGCGCACTTTTTCAAAAGCAGCAGAAGAGCAGGAATATCACCGGTGCAGGTCTGAGGCAGATAGAACTCAACAAAGCCTCATCAAAATGAGTTTCCTTGTACAAAAGCCTTTTGATAAGCGGAGACGTTTGAGAAATTTCATTTCAAAGAGCAACTTGCAGCAGAATGAGAAGAGCAGGGCAAGAAGTTGGGTCATAATGAATGCACACAAAAGACCTCTTTCCAAGCAAGAAGCTATCTCAATACTGCTCTGCCCAAAAGCGTTCAGCAGAAAATTGTTAGAAGGCCCGAAATACTCAAAGGTTATATCACAATGTCAGGGGAATTTATGAGGGCTATTCCAGTGTGAAGTGATGCACTTGTAATCAAAGAGAATTAAGATGGGAAATTATTTTGTTGTCAAGAAGACAGTTAGAGTCAGAGAGGTATACAGCATTTAGAAAAAAAAAAAAAAAAAAAAGCTTCCATTTCCCTGCTGGCTTTGATAGTGCAAATACTTTAAATGCGCTCCCTATTTCTGACTTTGCACATTTATTACACCCACACAGCGTCTCAGGGAGACAAACGGTTTGGAGCTCATTGGTAGCACTAGTTGTTGTATAATGTAATCCATCCATGGAGCGACCTCAGGTTCCAAGCACAACCAACAAATCTTTGAGACTGAAAACCAGCTCTGAACCCAGGGGCCATACATACAAATCCTCTCAGAGAAAGACTACGATTTCTATTTGTTTTTTATCCTCAAATCCCAATGCATGCAATGCTTCCTTGTTTTAAAATTGATTCATTAAGCTCCTCAGACCAGCATGTGGAGAGAGAGAAGAAAGAGGAGGAAGAGGGAGAAGATTTATCAAGCCAAGATAACAGGCTTGACCCTATTTTGCAAGTGACAAGATTAACTTGCCAGTGAGCTTAAGTACAGTAAAATACAGTTATTCAAAAAAAAAAAATAATAATCCCTCTTAAATTTTTGAACATTTTTATATACCAGAATTTTAAAATGCAATTATCTGGGATATATGGAGTCTGAGACATAGGGGGAAAAAATCCTATCGAGGCAAGGAGAAAAAGTAAATTATTATTATTGTTGTTATTATTATTATTATTATTAGTGGTAGGAGTATTGGTATTATTGCTATAATTATTCTCAATTTAATTTATTTTGAGGTATAAAATTTGATGCAGATTAATAAGAGGTATTCATTCCCTGTCATTTGAATATTTACTTTGAATACTTTGAATATAACCTGCTTTAAGTGTTTAAAAAAAAACAAACTCATTCCCTTTCCAAAGTCATCCCAAAAGAAAAAAAAAAAATCTGCACTGACCTTTCCTATTCGTTTTAAAATTCGTTTTAAAATGCAATCTGTTTTCATCCCCTGGTCCCCGCCATCCAACTGGATTTCAAACACACAACACTCAACATTAAATAAACATTATTTAAATAACATAAACAGCCGCCCTTCTGTAACTACTTGCAAAATGAAACCAAAACTGCATCCGCTGTTTTCACAGTCATGTTTCCTTACTTTGAGAAATGACTCAAATACCATGGGCTACTTTCATGCTGAAGGACATGCTGGCACTTTTCCACTACATCCAACTTCAAAATGGAAAAAAGTAACAAAAACCTATTTTTAAATGATGTTAGAGTACAGGAAAATATGCAAAAAGTCAAACAGGTAACAAATACTTTCTGAGCAACTGTGCCTCGCTCAGTCACCCTCCTCTGGTGTAGTTAGACTTCTGACTAATATTTGCTCTTATTCAGTCTTTCTTGATGTATTAGCCCATTTTAGGTCCCATCAATATGATTTCAGGGAGTATTACTCCAGTTTGCTCAAGCACAGTGTTCAGTACTTGGTCCGGTAATAGATGGCATTTGAGCCCGAACCATCAGGTTTCCCACAAAAAGTAAATCACGCCTCTCCTGCTCTGTATTTTGAAATATTACAGCAGGCGCTGGAGAATGATTTTTCTTTTTCCTTTGAAACTTTGAGAGTTGTACTTGAATGCCATCCCTGAGCGTCCACACTGCTCTGTATTCCTAAAATCACACTGGAATGTATCAATATCAAATTTGTGAGCAAGAGAGGTAGAGTTATAGCATATTTTAAAAAGGTGCTGTACAACACACTTTTTTAAGGAGAGAATTTTCCAAGCATTACTTTTTTAACACCACCATCTTGAGTTCAATCCCACAATCAAGGGGATGAAAAGACTCCAGCTTTTAGGATGCGGGGAAGAGGGGTTGCCTGTTCGCTGTGCAGTTCACTTCAGAGGCCCCCTCTGAATGGGCTTATGATCAAAAGCCATAGTGGCTAAATGTCAGGTCTTAATGGGCGCCGGCTCTCATGTTGTAGAAAGAAGTATCAAGTCGATCACCCAGATGCTGTCCCACTAAACAAACTCTCAGATGAAAGGGATCAGATCTCATGTATTAGCTGGGTTGTTTACAGTGTAGTCTACAGTATGACTTAGCTCTGCTTCAAGGTGCAATTACACTAAATGAACTCTAAAACATACCTCTAATAATCACCGCCACATTCGTTTCTGGAGACATCTCAACAGTTTGTACCTATTTCCAGCAAATCATCTCTTGCTAAGCATCAGGAATCCTTGAGAACCCTTGAGTCTCTCGCTGCCCTGATTTCAGTCTGTGCGAAAGCAGTGGCACCATATAGCCTCAGAGAATAGTCCATGATGAGGATGCTTTATTTTTTCCTGCTCGATTCTGCTGAGTTGAGCTGCTCAAGTCTCAGCGCTGCTGTCAACCGGCCTGGCCTGGGCCAGGAGGGAGGCACTATGACAGAGAGAAGGAATAGAAAAAGAGGAGAGTGTAACTCTTGCCCCTCAGGGACGCCATCTGGGCTTTTGTTGCGTTATCCAATAGGCAAGGAAGAAAAGGCCTTGAATAGCGAAGAGCACAGCGTAGCAGTTTTTCCTGCACTGCACCCTCAAACCTCAGAGCAGCCTCTGGACCCAGGGTCAGGGGTATTCATACTCACACAAACAACAGCACTGCTAAATCAAGGCAGATACAAGTACAGGCAAAGAGGAGCCACAACATACACATAGTGAGCCCCTGGAGCATCCGCCGGCCTGCTGCAACACTGTGACAGGATGTCATGCAATGTCCTCCTGTCCTGTGTTTGTGTACACATGGATGTGAGATGTGAGAGACGTGTGGCTCCCAGCAGTGTGCAGGCTCCTTCTCATTAGCCAGGCAGGGGGAACAGTGCAGGTGACAAGTGGCCAGGCTCCCTCAAACACACTTTAACCAAAGGACACTGCTCCAGGAATCAAACAAACTCCCCATCCTGCCCTGTGCTTCAGCTGTTACAGCTTTCTGGTCAAAGGCTTCGCTGTGACGATGGAGAATAGAAACAACAATGCGCAGACAACAGGCTACAATTCAAAACGAAGCAGGTTAAAATGTACACGTGTAGCAGTGATACTGCTCTGGAATCAGAGAGGTTTTTGGACCATTTTGTATCATCTAGATAATGTTTTCAGTCTAAACTCTGTAGTAAGCCTCATCATGTCCCAGTCCTTGTTAGACCAAGATGCATCACTGACATGTGACTATAATATCTGTGAGTCAAAAAAAAAAAAAAAAAAAAGAGAAATAAATAAAAATAAAATAAATTCACACCTGCACTATGAAATTACCTTTAAACCAATGTACTACAATTATAATTTTTTGAAAACAAATGTAGCACTGTAGGATTTCTCACTAAATGTAGGCATGTTCAATCTTTCCAGCTTAAGAGTTTGTTTACTGCTGTGGCTTGATGAGATTGACAGCTCCCAAATTGAATCCTACGAAAGCATAAAGCACATCACGGCCCAATTGTTTGTAACAGTGACAGCGCTGTTATAAACAGTATTATAATGTGTGATCACAGCTAATTTCACAGCAATATAATCATCAGCAAATTCTTGCCAAAGCATGTCTGTCATTGTGTCCAGTGCTTCCTTGTAACAATCACCACAGATGTTAAAATATTTAATAAATTGCCAGTGAGTTCAAGTATTTACTTAAATATACTTTGGATACCATATTATAACTGGAGACAACAGAACACTAGTCACCAAGCTATTTAACTAAGGCTATATTATAAATTATTTATTTTCAGTTCATTTTATCTTATTTTCCATGTCTTGTGAGAATGTAATGATGGCTAATGTATCGTAATTACATTGATATGTTCTGTAACTATATGAAAATATGCTCGATCAAAATGTTAAATAAGAAGATAAAACCGTGCACATCCATCTCGCTATTCTCTTTGAAAAAACTGTAAAGCGAGTCTACCCTACAATAGAATCACCACAGGAATAAATCCACAAGAATAACTGGGACAAGAGTTCTGTTCCAAATAATTCAGAGGAGAGTTGTGGAGTTGAATCCAGGTGAAAACACACTTTGCACTCAAATCAAATCACAGAAGTGTGATGCAGAGCAGTTCACTCCCAATTAATTATTATGATTATTGTTATTTATTTATTTTTGCAACAAATGCCTACAGTGTCATTATGAAACTAATAAACATGTAGGGAGGCCACTGCGGGGCCAAACTGCTGATGTGCCGCATTGTGACCAACTGTATTAACCTACTGTGCTACTATTTTATCCATCAATTAATCACTGAAATAAAACACTCCAACCCGAGCCTTCAGGGAAATACAAATGGAAATCTGATTGTTCTGAATTCGTACTTCAACCTCCAAAAAGGCATTTACAGAGAGAAACCAGACAATGAATGTGAATGTGGACCCGATGCACGCACACTGTCTGTCAGAACAGCATCTTTCTCCTAAAATGTTGCTGTGTGACAGATGTGTTTTGGGTGATTTATACTGGCAGAGAGCTGCAGCCAAATTGTGCTTTATTGGTGGTCCCTGAGTGGCCAATCTGCATCTTCTCCATCACTCACATGGCACTAACTATAAAGTTTACCCACTCAAATAAACCGGCAGCAAAAAAAAAAAAAAAAAAATCACTAAAACAATTTTTGTCATATCATGTGGCTCTGTAAGTGATTGCAACAATATTTACCAGTAGAGGACTAGTTGGTAAGCACTGCACTAAAAAAATGAATGGAAATCCTCAGCACTGATGTCAAACCAACCCTTCTCTCCCTCTCTTAGGTGGGAATTCATTATTATAAGTTGGTTTGAGAAGGTTTGGGAATGATTTTTTTTTTTTTTTTTTTTTGAGGAAACTCCAAGAACTTTACTGCTACTAAGAACCACTTTTGGGAGCGAGATAAAATGCTTTAAGAATACAGGCCCGATGCTTAAAAAAGCCCACTTTCTAACTGCTCAGGGCAGGATTAAGAACTGGAGTTGCGGATTGGCTTATTTGTCATGGTGCCAAGGAGGCAAGATGCCAATATGGATTTTATTTTTTTTTTTTTTAACAGTATGCCACATGAAGTTTTGAGAGTGGACTGGGCCCTATCACAGATTAGCCAACACTCTGCTTAAGCGCTGCTGTGGACCTGATTGTCATAGTCGGCTCTGGGTTGACTAATTTATCCATACCACAATAGACGACATTGTCATTGTGCACATATGGACAAGAATGCATTCAAAGATATACGCATGCAGCCATGCACATGCAGGACAATTACACACATGCCCGCATACCTCACACACACACACACACACACACACACCCCACACTCAAGACAATGTCATAAAGGAGTAATCCTAATAACAATGCTGTGCTTATGAGGACATGCTGGCTGTCGTAGATAACATATGCTTGGAGGGGATTTGATTAGAACTGAGTGGGTGTGTAACACTTCTCCATCTCTTTTAATTAAAGCTCTAAGTTGCTATTTTATAAAAAAAAAAAAAAAAAAAACTACTACAAGGGCCAGAGCTCTGTCTAACCCAAATTTAAAAATCCCTGTGGAAAAACAAAACTAACTGAGTGAAATGAATCATGTGGACAAAGGGGTTGTATAAACAGCATGAATGCAACTTTTCCTGAGAGCATCTGCGCAGAACCGTGTTTATGCTCTGATCCACCCAGGGAAGGTTGACTGAGCATTCCAGCTCTGCTACAGCCCGCTTCACACTCCTTGTTACGCACATTCACAGCTGAGAGCTAGCTGCCAACTGCAATCACACACAGTTTTCTGTTGGTCTGTTTACTTGATCATTTCTGTTGCAAGCCCTCACAGAAAATAGATTTGACCTCCAAGCACAATATCATGATGACTACAAATACCAAAGTTGACTCCAGGCCCACTGTCAGGTAGCCTGCCCACTCTGGCATTTCAGTATCAAAGAGACCGAGTTTCCACCTGACTGCAGCACAAAGGTATTATAATCATCCTCAGGCAGTGGAGGAAGAAATACTCTGATCCTTTACTTAGGAACGCCGGTGGAATAGAACTCTTTTAAAATTCAAAATTAAATCTAAGTGAGCACATTTACGTATTTATTTGACATTCTTACACGAGGCAATCTACAATAAGTGATCACGGCTGGTCTCGGTGTCTCACTCGAGGGCACTGTGACAGGACACATGGCTTCTGCAGGGATTTGAGCCTGTGATCTTGTGGTTATGTGACAGTCTCTCTTAAAACTAGGCCACCTTTCCAATGAGATCTATGTTTCAAATGCTAGATAAAGCTTCTTTTTTTTTTTTCCTCAAAATGGATGTCTTTGTATTTTTTTTTTTTTTTTTTTTTTTTTTTGATGTATGCAAGTGCTCCATCTCTATGAAATTAAGTTAAAAAGGGGTCAGGAGTAGGGCAGAGGAATAATCCAATATTGTCATTTATTGTTTTTCATCAGAATGATATTGTGATGTGAAGAACGATAGTTATCATGATGCATAATTACGTTGTTAAAATTAATGAGAATAGCATATCCTAATTAAAATCTCACAAAATGGGATTTGAAACAAATTAGGGGAAATTATTAGGAAATTAGAGAATATTATTATACTTTATATGACCATGCATTTTGCATATTAGTAGAAATTGTTATGCACTGATATATAAAAAAAAAAATTGTCGTCATGGATTTTGATTCTGCCCAAACTACTTAGCCCGAGTCAGGCATCCATTTATGCTATTACTTTTTAAGTTCAATATGTATTATTTCCATAGCCTGATCACATTTTGTACTCTGTGCAACAGCTTTTTCTTAAAAAGCTAATGGCTGCAGGTGCTATTAGAGAGAAGTAGCATTTTGATTTTAAATGTAGAGCATTAAAGTGCAAAGACCATTAAAATATATGAAAGACAAAGTACAAGCACTGTCCCCAGTTAAAAGTTTTAAGTTACTTTCCACCCCTGCCCCCAGCTGAAGCCTGGAAGCAGCAGCCTCAGCTGTGCCAGGCCCTCTGCTGCCCTCCACTTTTAGGACCCAAGCACGTACCAGGGGCCAAGCAGAGATACCAGTGTGTGTGTGAGAGAATGTGGATATGCTGCTGAGCTTGCCTTACACCTAAATTGTGTTTACGAGCAGGATCACTGTATGTTCTCTTACGGCCTTGCACACTGGCAGTCGGCCTCTATGAGCTACAGCTCTACCAATTTTCCAAGCTGACCCTAAATAGCAGTTGACAGTCCAACCACAAAAAAGAAACAGAATAAAATAGAGTAAAAAAAAAAACAAAAAACAGTGAGGCAACCGATTTGGCTTATTCCCAGTGCAGCCTGAGATAAATGTCACATCTCCCACTGAAGACAATGCATGTTTACTGGGTAACCTTGTGAAAGTCATGGCAGCCCAAGCAGAAAGGTTAGTAGTGGGGTTGTGTTGTGTTGCGTGTAGGTCTTCTCAGCAGACTGCACACCTGAGATGAGGTTTCAGAGCGGATCCTAGCACGGCGATTAATCTTTGCATTCCATCATATATATTTTTTCCTGTTTCCTTCCTTTCTCCCCTCTGTCCCTCTCCATTTGTCTCTTTGATTCTTCCCAAGGATTATAAATAATCTCCAAGAACTTCAAAAAAAAAAAGTTCTGACATCTTGAAATCATACATTTCCCAGTGTACTCACAGCTGATACATGGCTGAATTGTCCCTGCAAAGCTGTAATCTCCGTTTAAATCACTGAAACAATGCCTTTTATCTAGCACTCTAGCCCACAGTGCAGCATAGGAAAACAATGTTCAAATCTAGCATTTTGAATGAGGAGAACAGGTAGAATGACTACCGTAGCAGAATGATGATACTAATCAGCACCATAATTCAGCACCGCAGCCTCTAGCCACAAAACACATTCTGAAAACTTTATAGGGTAATGGCATATCGCTGTGTCTGTACGCCATCACACCCTATCTTACTGCTGAGGAGGACTTCACGTCCATCATGCTTAAGAGTGTGCATCACTGGCCTGCAAAGATGTCTCATGGCGATTCAGGCCATTATCATTTGTCTAAGTCACGGAAGAATTATATAGCTGTACATGCCTGTTGCTACCTCTGCCGAATAATGAGTTTGGAGAGAGAAGCCCATTCCTGCTACTGTCTGGTCTTGTCATTAGTATTTATTAGATGCCCTGCATGCATTATCAAACCCATTTAGAAGTTTCTGGGGAAAGAAAAGTTTGAACATCCACTCAGATATCAGTGAGCACACTGAACATTATCAAGCTGATACCGTGCTGGGGAGCTTCTGGGTCTTTTAGCTCAGGACTGCGATGGTGAGATATATCTACTGCTGTTTTGGAAAACCAGTTCCGCCCCAGATGTAATTATGTCTGCTCATTAGAAAAGAGACATCCGTTATTGACTGGTTTCCTGGCAACATCTGCTGTGTTTACACTCGGCCTCATTGATAATGCATTACCGCCTATTTCATGGCTGATGTGCAATGTAACACTTCGACATCTGACGCCGGGCAATTAATTCTTCTGTATCATATCAGATAGTCTCTGACACAAGGTGTTTTGAGATTCAGACCCGTTTGAGGCCTAACTTCCATTAACTTTGACACTACTTTACACGCAAATCAATTTGCTACCACATAACTGAGAAGAGTGGACGTTTCATGTAGGCAAATGGCACTGTTCCAGTCCAGGACCTCTCCTGAATATTCAACGGATGGTCCTGCAGGTCTATGCGACAGGGTGTCACACTTCATCACGCCTGTGCAGTGCGGGCGCGCACATGAGCATGTCTGTGTGTGTGTTTCAAATCTGGGATAGGACCCAAAAGTGGATGGGAAGATTAAAACGGGGCTCTAAATTACCGTTATAAAAGTTGCGGCTTGAGCTGATAAAAACTGACTGGCAGTCCTGGGTAGATAAAACATCAGTTACGAGGTTCGTTACTCCAAAACAATTTTTGCTAGCTCAGCTTACACAATAGCCAGCAAATCACTTTACATCACAAGAAAATATGATTTTTTTTTTTTTTTTTTTTTCTTCCCCGGGAAAAGTTTGGTTTAGCACAGGAGCAGACCGTTCCTGATACAACTTTCTCACTGGCTTTATCCACAACTGTAAGAGGCATGAATAAAAATGCACTTCTTTTCTTACACTCCCTAAATATTTTCCAGTGTGATACAGAGTAACTGGAGAGCGTGAACAGAAAAAAAGGAACAAAGAAAGAGCCATGTTGAGAGAAAGTCGGGTAGCAGAAAGGGCCTGAGCAGCAGCTAAGCTGGATTTAAATCACTATGAGCAGAAAGACATCACGATGACTGAGGCGAAGATCGTGAGGACAAACTGAAATCCAGTCCCTCAGTGGTCAAATCCTCATTATTAAACATGCATTCGCCCTTTCACAATTCTCGCACTGTATTTCTGTTTACCTCATGAAAATGACTGAGCTGGAAAGGCCCGAGAGCTAAACTCTCTTTGCCTACAGCAGCAGAAAAAAGTCTATCCCAAAGTGGAGTGTTATCCGCAAAGGGTGCACACTGTAACAGCTCTGTCACAGCTCCTGATAACTCCGACTTTGTGTGTGTGTGTGTGTGTGTGTGTGTGTGTGCGTGCGTGCGCCAACTGCTAACAGGGGCAGGTCTTGCATGGTAAACAGAGATGATATCCCACCTTATCTCCACCTCCAATAAACAGCCAGGTAAAGGCTTCAATTGAAATATTATGTGCTTACCGTACTCTCTGCTAACTCTCCAAGAAAAATAAATATGCTGAGCTTTGGTGAAGGTAATACGGGAAAAGAGAGTGATTAGGCAGTTTAGACAAAAACAGAGAACCATCTGACACTCTGTCCAGCTGTCACAGGCAAATGAACAATCTGGACTGACTGAACTTTTTTTTTCCGTGCTCCTCTTTAATCCTCTCCTCTCTCAATTTTTCCACTGTCACTCTCCTAACCGAGGCAGTCCCAGCTGCAAAAAAGAAAAGGCCATTAAAGAAATGACTAACAAGTCTGGCATCACTGGAGTGGAGAAAACCGGGGGGGTGGAGAGAGGAGTTGGGGAAGCATGGAGCAGGTGGAGGAGGATATTGAAGGAGAAGAGCAAGAGGTGGAAAAAGGGAGAGGAGAGGAAAAAAGTAAAAGTTCGAAGTGGGTTTGGGAAGCAGGTGGTGGATACAGAGAGTGCGTGAGGGGTGCAGAGAGACAACAAAAAGGGGAGGGCGAGGGAGAGAAATAGACAGAGACTTGAAGTGAAGAGGACAGGTGGGGAGGAGGGGAGGAGGAGAGTATAGGTTGAGGAGAGAAGTGAGGAGGGAGGGAGGCGTAGATACGGTGCCCTCTCTAGCGTGGCAGGGAACCGGGCGGCTGCTCCTTGGCTGCACTGCGTCTGTGATTATGCATGTAGCAGCCAGCCTGTCAGGCTCCGGGTCCTGCGACTGCGCCGCCACCGCACTTTATCTCGAAATCCTGGTGATTAATGAAGGCTGCGCCGCGTTCTGCATGGAGGAGGCGGACGAGGAATGATCAATCTTAATGAGCTATCCGCCATGCCTATATTAACTGCAGGGGGATATAATGTATGGGGCCCCTGGCGGGGCTCCTCTCCTTTAAAATACGATAACGAGGGAGAAGAGGAACGGGAGTGAGCAGCTTTCCTTCCTCCGCCTTTGACACGCAGCCACTGCTCGCCTCACGTTTCCTCTCCTTCACTCTCCTCTCCTGAGAGGCTGAGCCATGCTAGAACAGTTAGACATCTCAATGGAAGCCATCCCTAGCTAAGTTAAAGAGACAGTGTCAGGCAGCTGCTGGGCCAAATCCACACAGAGGCACAGCAGTGTCCAGACCACTCCTGCCATTCCAAAATGAGATGTTTGAATCAATACCATGAATATGTAGGCCCCATATGGATTAATGTACCAAGGTCAGTAATAAGCATATCACCAAGGCATGTAATTAATTTAACAGAATTACCTGCACACACTGAGTCCACACTAACTGGAATAAATTTCAACTTCATTAATAATTTGTAGGACTTCCAGTCCTTGTGAATCCCATTTCTGGTATCACCAGGGTTGCCCAGACTTAGGGAATGATAGGTGTTCAAAAAAAACAATCACATAAAAAATCTATGCATTTTATATGTCATGTTAAGCCTGTTTTGGAATCACAACAACCCTCGTGCTGCTTAAGCTAATCCTGATGTGGATAGCTTTAAGATAATCGCCCAGCATAACACCGCAGTGACTTTAATTAATTTGCTGCTGCTTATTTCACAGATGCTGATCCGAGTCAGCATGTTGAAAATTAAAAAAAGGAAAAAAAAAAAAAAGAAAAGAAAAAAGAAAGAAAAAGAAAGAAACAAACAAAAAAGAAAAACTAAAACTCCTCCATCAGACGTGGTCAGATGCAGTATTATTTTTGCTTCAGTGAAAGCCACACTTTTGCAAAATTTGCATTGAGGATGCAGGCAAATTTCTTTTGCTATCAAGTCAGGAAGCAAAAGAAATAGAAAGAGAGAGAGGAGAGAGAGCGTGTGCACATAATTAATGTGCTTGCTATGATTAATAGTTTCAGTGTGACTATCACAGACTGGCTGTGTTTTTAATAACTGGTTTGAATGGCCTGCCATAAAAATGCCAGTCGTAGATGCTTGTGGCTAAACTGAGTGTTTGTTTAAATGAATGTTTATGCATCGCTAGCGACACTGATAATGCGATATTTCCCTCCATTTAATAATGGTAGTTACTTTAACCCATCTACGGAGATGTCCCTGGGTGGCTGACAGATAGACAATCACCAAAACACAGCAAAAAATCATTTTAAGGGCTCTGAGTCCCAGAGAAAAACAAAGCGTCATTATCACAGAATCTCATAACAGAACGAAAAGGTGAAATAACCTTTTAAAACAGCACCTCAATTCCACAACACTTTGATGAGGCATGATAAGTCGCAAGAAAAAAGGCCATCCATCTCCCTTCAATAAATAACCCTGGTGCACGGGGTTCCTTGTAAACAAACCCTATCTTACATATTTGGTGACCTGTAATTATCTCAGCCGGTGGTAATATCGCAACAATCATGTGCAAAGAACCGAGTGGACAGCAACGCAGCCGTGCCAATATGCTCGGTCCGAAAGTAAACAAACACAAATGCATAATTAAAATCTTTTATTGAGACCGAAGTTTGAATAACGCAGATAAGAGTGATGAAATGGTTGCAGCGAAGCAGAGGAAAAGCAAGCCGGTGGTGGAGAGGAGGCTGGCCCGGTCTCAGTGTGGCAGAGTAAAACAGAGATCTTAACTCAGCAAGGCATCTTAATTGCATTCACTACCAGCTGCACAGCTCTTTGGTCCCCAGATGATGGCTAATGTGAGCTGACTGGAAGATGACCTTCCCGTGCAGGGAGGAGGTGGGCTGCTGCTGGATGTGTGTGTGACTGTGGCTCTCTATGTGTATGTATGCACTTGTTTAAATGTAGGTCCCTTTCTTTTTAAAGGGAAAACAGGTTTTGCCTTGCTTTGGCATGGATGCTGCAGTCAAGGATGTTATTGAAATGGCATTAAAGGATGATGGTGGCACTAGTTGATTTTCTCTAGGTTCTCTGAAGCAAATAATAATTGAATCAGAATTGGCCCCGGCTGTTGTGTCATAACTGGGTCCCAACAAAAAACAGCCACTCATTTAAAGTCTTAAATGTAGATCATCCTGGCCTTTCTTTATCAGCCATTGGCTATGCTCGATTTAGTGCCTGGTTTTCTCAGTTTTGACGCAAGCAGGCATAATAGTGGAAAACCTCGGAAACAGAGTGTAGGCTGTTTAAAAATCACGTGATATTGGATCTCATGTGAAAGTAACCGTGGCACAGGCACATAACCAGTACTTAAAAAACATCAAATTCTAAATAAATGTGTTGTATTGACTGACTTTTCTGACTGAAATGCAAAGTGAGTAAAGGAGGTTTCATTTTACTTAATACCTTTACTCCCTTCCTCCAGGTTGTTGCAAACCATGAGCTTTTATTTTTGTAGTGCTCCTTCTCCTTGTTGGTGATGTATTGTCCGAGTGGGGAAAGTGCTACATGACCTTTAAACAGAGTAACAACTCTGCCTATCCGGTGCGACATCGGCATATTCAGCATACAAAAAGAGTGCAAGCATTGTTAGTGCCACAGAGGGGGGCAGGACCACCAATACTGCCAGCCAATCAGCAGCCAGTGGCCCTTTAATAATGGATGAATGTCTCCAAAGTTCATTTTTTTTCATATAAATGTCACCCTGCCCAAAAATGATGGACATGCTGCCCCTTTAAGAATGTGTGAGCGCATGTGCGGTTTGCACGCCCTCTGTTTACACGTGTGTGTTAGTAAAATCCATTTACGTGCGGGTGTGTGGGTGTCCCCGTTTTATATGTGTGTGCTTTTCGCCTCTGTGTATGTGCCTGTGTGCGTATGTGTGGGAAAGGGGACCGGTAATGGCCGCTGAAGTGGAAAGGAGCGTTAAAATGATGTTTGACATGAGAGAGGAGGCGAGGAGCCAGCGCAGCACATGCTCAGTAGGGCAGCAGGTGGCCAGACAGAGCTGCCTTTAACGCCAAACTTCAAGCTGAACATAAGTTCTCAACACATGCGGCGCCTTTACTCCATCAGCCCCTTTTCCAGGCACTTATTGAAGAACAACACCAGCAGTGCAGTCAGTGTCACAGTGTGCTCCGCAGCCACAACACAGCTCCCCATATTCATTTCACTTCCTTTGGCATGGTAAGCTGGAAAACAATATCAAAAAATCATTTCCACGGCTGGCAATGGGAACAGCGGTAGCCTTTAAAATAGGATGTGAAAATAAGGAGTTCCTTTTGGTATTAATGCCGTTTTCAGAAGTGAGCTCCCTTTTAAATGGTGCTCAATCATGCTTTCAGTAAGCAGGCGGGTCCCCGCTGAGCTCTGCGCTGGCTTCGGCGGGCTGATATTCATCAGGACAGCCATCGATTTTAATGACTTGGTCAATAGACACAGGCCGACTCTGTTCTCAGCATCCCTCTCTCATGTTCACTCACTCTCTGTCTGTCGCTTGTACTCTCTCTCTACCCGTGTCTCTTTTGTGCCTCTTTCTCTCTGGCCTTTTTGTGCCTTCTAACAAGAACGTCAGTCATTCTCTATTCTCACGTTTCACAAAATGTGCTGTCAATCGGGATTGTTGTGGCTCTGGCTACAGCTGTGGTGAGATTATCTAAGTGTGTGGCAGCATGAGCATATTCTGATTTCATTCTGATAGGCTGATGGAGAGAGAGCCCACTGAACAATTTTACATTAATCAAAGGTTTAAAAGAGGTCTAAAATGTCATAAACATCTAGGCTTTAATGACCATAGCAGTGATTTTGATTGTTTGGCCCACTTACTACCATTTGCCCACATTTTACACTGCAACAAACCATTCTGCAAATCATACAAGGGCACTAAAGATTTCACAACATATAATCAAAATCCCTCAATTTTCATATTTGAATTTTTGGTCGCAACACCCACTTTATAATGTTCTGCTTCTGCGGCTAACAAAGTCATAACCATTCATAACCCAGGGAATCATCATTCCCTGTGCAAAGCGTGCAAAATGTTTCCCCGGGGACTATTTTCAGTGGAGGGACCGTTTCACTCCGCCCAGTTTCAAGTCATCAAAACACAATAGTTTTTGGAAAACTAATGTGGGTAATTTTTATTATGGTGATGGAAAACAGGTGTGAAGAAAGTTATAAGTCTCTGAAAGTTCATTTTCATATCATTGTGGAATGAAAGGAATCCGACGACTGGATAAAATGTAGGAAAAATGATATCGGAGTTCTAAAATAAGACAAAGGGGAAAGATTAGCAGGAATGTGAAGTTCATACATTTTGCAGATATTAAGGTAAACATCCCAAATCACTGTTGTGGTTTTTTAAACTCAGCTATATGGGGTTGAAAAAGAAAGCTTAGGAAAAAAAGGGTAGGCTTAGACTATGACTTCCGAGCCATACGAGTAGATACATATAAACTTCTCTACAGCATATATTTTAATGTTAACAACTGTTTATGCTTACTTCAATATGTAACAATTCGGCCATGGCTTGGTCTAAAAATGAGTTTCGAGTTGGTCTAATACTGGGCTTTGGCATAGCTAGAAAAAAAACAACAATAAAAAAACAGGAAGAGCTACAGCGTAGAAAACATTTTAATGACATTTCAGTGGCAGCGACAAACAGAGAGGGAGAAAGGGAGCGAAAAAGAAGAAGTAGAAGAGGAAGAATGAGAGAAATAATTGGGTGCTGAGAGGGACACTACCAGTTGGAAAATGGGTGTGGAGTTGGATTTGTACACTATAGCAGGAAGGTGTTATAGAAAGACCTGCTGTGGATGGAGAAACCAGCAGCTAGTTCAGTCAGGTAGATCACAGCCTGGGAAGTGCAAGACCTCAGCAGGTGAAGACATCTGCTACCAAGCCTCTGTGTCAATCTTCACACACACACACACACACACACACACACACACACACACACACACACACACACACAGCCCCGCGAACGTATAGCACATATACAGAGATATACAACGCACACATATACCATGAACAGAGATACCGAGAAATACAGACACACATACTGATATACACACACACACGCACACACACCCACAAGCACAGCTGTTGATGTGCCCACTGATGCAGAGCGAAGACAAATTGCTCCCTTTGAAGGCAAAGCCAAATCAAACACGGAGTGTGATTTCTGTCACTGTGGTGTTTGGCTTTAAGGCTGTGAGGCTGACATCTGACAAAACACACATGCAGTCACACCCAAGCGGTCGTGCACGCATGCGGTCACACATACAAGTTTCATACACACGAACACACACAGTGGCCTGGCGTGCAGCAGGATTAAGTAGGAAGAGCTCTGTCAGCTCCCACAAGATCCAGGCCTCTGCCGCCACCAAAAAAAAAAAAAAAAAAAAAAAAACTGCAACTACACACATCAGATCTGACCAGCAGTGTGTTTTGAGGCCTCACATTTATGCAGAAGCAGTCATTTAAAAAGTCGCTTACCCCTTTTAAATCATTTTTTCGATACACTTTTCAGTCGTGTCCATAAACGCACTGAGGTGAAGCACCAGGTTTGACATTTTATGATTAGATATTAGTGTGCAGTCTCCTAACATTTTAATATCACTGACAAGAGCCAACGGATTCTCAAACAGCTCATGTTATAATGTTAGTGAAGTGAATGCTTGAGGTTGCTGGGCCGACTCTGATCGTTGCATCCCCACAGATATTGTGCCATTTCAGCTAAGCTATTACGCAAGTGTGTCCTCTGTAGGTCAAGCTATACTTCTGTGTTCAAATGTCATGGCGGTTACAGTATAGGCTGGTTAGGTGTGCACTGGAGAATCAGGGCGCAATTGGCACTCTGATCTCTGAAACATCGGAGAGCAGTGTCAGTCTTATTTCACTTGATTAATCCTGCATAGATCAAGCACGGCCCAAAACAGAGGCCTTTGTGTTTACACTATCTACAACAGATTCCACTTTGGCGGTGTCCAAACCAATGCTTTAGGATACGTCTAACTGTGAGTTCAGTGACATCTTCCAGTCTGCATAATTTGGAGACGAGCTGGCAACATCAGAGGTGATTTGCAAACCACCTCAGTTCCAGCCGGTTGAAGAGAGACAACAACTGACTCCATACTCTCAGTGGAAATCAACCCACAAAAAATGTAAGAAGTGCAAAGCGGTCAAGCGGACTAATCACAGATCATGCGCTCTTGCGTCACCGTTCATGCAATTATATTTTTGGAGAAGTGTGTGTGAGCCATAGCAGCAGCCGGGCTACACAGGCAACACCGGCATAGCTACAGCAGCATTTTGACACAGAACTATAACATAATCATGACTTATAATATAGCTTGATATAGGTGAGATGTAGGTAGGTTGTTATAATCTACTATTTTTGTTAATAATGCAACTCCGGATGTGGCTATATGATTTCCTCCACCGTGGAATGTGCTAAACAGAGGTAACCCAAATCGCCAGGCCTGGGATCAGATCAACCAACCCCCTAATCGTAACCTCAGCCATTACACGGCTGGACAGACACTGATGCCAAGCCGGCAGCTGCTTTCCTCTCTTTTTGCAAACTAGTTCTGTTCCAGAAAAGCAAGGTGCCTCGGTCCAACACATTTTGAACAGGGAAGCCGGCCAGGATGGAGGCCACATGAGCTTTCTCGACATGTTTTAACGCTATGCCAAATGCAGTAAGGCGGTAGGTAGCCTTGCCACATTGATATGCAGCGTTAATTGATTTCAAATTGAATGCATGCCACCTACGGGAGCCTGTGACTTGAGGAAATCTTCCCTTTTTTGCGTGGCAAAGTAGAGGGGGAAGGGGACAGACTCAAAGAGGAGGAAACAAAGGGAGAAAAAAGCAAGAAACAAAGAAGTAGGCTGAGTACCTACAAGGCAGACAGAGTGGCGCTGTTGTGATTACAACTGCAAGGTTAAGAGCTCTCGTCAGCGGAGAGGGCTCCCCCGCCGCCCGGCAGATTGCTGAGGAGACATCGCAACTGCTAATGTGCCGGTGCTCTTAATGTTTTACCTATCTCTGCTGTCCTTGTGACATTACCCCGATGACAGGCTCGCTCACAGCTACCCTCGTGCCAAGCAGGGCTGAAAACAGCTGAAATGGTGGAGGAGATGTGAGATTCAAGCGCCTCCATTTTCCGTGTGACCTTCAGAGAGGTCTAAACGAGATTTCAAACGCGATAGATTGCATGATATCCTGGAGACTGATATGAGGATGTTATATTCGGTTATTCTGTTATTTTCCCCTGTTTGTACTGCAGCATGGCAGATGATCGACAGCAACCACACACATACAATAATTTAAAAAGTAATAATAATAATAAAATCAAGAATAATAAGCGTAATGGATCACTGCTTGCGCTGTGGAAGTCTGCAGTGCTTATTTTGCTCTCTCAAATGGATCTGCATGATGGTTCCACTTACGCTGATGCTTTCTTAGCCTGTTAAGAGGAGTCAATAACATTTTGACATCTAAATGACAAATGGATCAAGATACTTCATGCAAGATATCAGAAGCCAAATTATTCTCACTCAGTAGAGGCTGGACCAAGCCGGAGAGCCCATCTAATTATCCCTTTCGAATTCTACCTGCTGTCTGATTTCAATGTATCGCAGGCAGCTCCCGAAATAATTGCTTCTCGCAATCTACAAGCTCATTTGCACACATTTTATTGATCAAAATGACTCAGGAAAACAAAAACAATCCAAACCTAAATTAAAAGCTTCATTAAATGTGAAAATTGGTCAGGGAATTGTGAACATCTGTTTCTAAGGCCGTGCATCATAAACCCCAAGGTTAAACCAAACACCAATTTACAGCTTGCAGACTCAGGCATGAGCGGCGGTACTAAGGCACCTTCACAAACACGGCACAAGTCAACAAGGCTTCAAACGATCCAAGAGAGATGTGAGAGCTCTGGCTGAGTGCTGGTGTTTAGTAGGCATTGTGAGTAGGTGAGCAAAAAACACGGAAAAGGTTAATGCCTGTAAAACTGACAAAATTTACCAGTTCCGGAGCACAGCATGTATAACTACATAATGCATGCTGCTGATATATATATGTGTAATGTGCTCAAACTTTTTCTATATGTCTTCTCTATGCAATTCAGCAGGCTCTACCACATGTGGCAGTCTTAAGCAGCAGCCAGCTCACGGATGGTCCCATGCTTAATGGTTCTCTGTGACCTTGGAGCAGCTTTGAGGCGAATTGGCTTTGGGTTGCAAGCTGTATTTTAACAACCTCTTGCTAGAGTGTTTGCAGCCTTGTTTATGACTGTTGGCATCCGAAAGCGCTCCACTATACAGGCGTGTGTGTTTCATTCCAGCATGGCCCACATAAGCAGAGGTCACTAGGAACAGGGAGCTGAGGGTACACTGATCTAATGTCTAACACTTCCCCAACTTGGATGCATTACTCAGCTGAACAGACCTGCCTGATTTAGCCTCTGAGAGCTGGGCGTGACAGGTCCCAAACCTGAAGTCGGAGACAGAACAACTTCAACTGATCCTGCAAAAACCTAACAGTCTTCACCTTAACAGAGTGCAACAGCTGAGGGTGCCCCCTCTTACCTTTGGGATGTCCCGGGTCACTGAACTCGTACTTCCCCATTCCAACAGTCCGCAGCATCTGCAGCCCGTTAGGACCATCCTGATTGGCTACTGCTGTGGGCTGGGCCTGCGGCGCTGCCTGTCCATTGGTCAGGGGCAGCGATGGGGGCTGGATGAGGGCGTGGCTGGGGTGAGGGGTTAAGTGGCCATTGCCCATCACGCTATGCGGGTTTGGGTGAACCACCTGGCTGGCGGGGGCGGTGAGGGGGGACGGGGTGACCGAGGGCTGGGCGGAGGGGTACGGAGGCTGGCTGGGCATACTCAGCACCATCGAGGGCGCCTGCTGGGTGGAGTGTGGCGGCAGCTGGAAGTGAGCAGTCATGAGGGGGTGGTGTGGGGCCATGGGAGTCTGGATGGACGGGGTTACTCCTATGATGGGGGACTGCACGGTCACGCTGTGGCTGAAGGAAGGAGGCTGGGGGAGGGCGTAGGTGTGGGGCAGAAGGCTGGGCTGGCTCACCGTAGCGACTGGTGGAGCCCACGGTGGACCTGGCAGACAGAGACAGACACAGACAGACAGACAGAGGAAGAGAACAATCAATTGAAAATCCAGCTTTTCACAAAAACACAATGTGAAAGTCAGGATAAATGTAATTCTATACCATAGATTGATCTGTGGCATTTTGGTAAGCCATACACAAAGCCGAGAACAGTGGCTGATTTTACGTGTGGTATTACAGTAGACGATCAAATAGAGACAGAGAGCAGCATGGGAGGAGACGACAGCTTTAAGTTACTCTCCATATCAGTACTGTCAGCGGTGCACAGCAATGCGCCGCTCTGGTCAAAGTTTGTTTTGGACTTAACACACACCCCCTTCCAAAAAAAAGCAAATAAACTAAAAAACACTAATGTATGCATCTGTGTCCAAGATCAACATCATGCAAAGACTGGGAGATTTATCTTACGACAAGAAGATGAACAAAAGCTATTCTGCCTCTGAAAGCATATATTGTGAGGAGACATGTTCAGCGCCATGTGGCAGTCACCACAATTATCTGCGTGGGAGCTTGTGTTTACCCAGACACTCTACCCTGAGGCGTGGATACTGAGGGTGTGAGGATCAGTGTCGGGAAGTGGATGCTCATAGAGGATCTGATAAATCTTATGAAAATGCAGCCATATAGGACCTGAACGCTGCCTCCTTCCCCGACTCTCTTCTTTTTCCTCACTCCTGCTGCTCCTGCCCTCCGTCCTAGCTCCAAAAATAGCCTGACACTTTCCCGAGGGGCCAAAGGCTAAATTACAGCGCACAAAAAAAAAAGGGAGAAACCCACATTATTCATGACACTGGTACCCTGCTAATATTTCAGCCTGGGCAGAGAAGGATGGGGAGCGAGAGAAAGACAAAGCAAGACAGTGAGACGGAGAAGAGGAAGAAGATGGAGAGACACGGAGAGAGGAGAGCATGAAAAAGGTGGATCCACTTGAGCCAGCGAGCAGAGGCTGGCGTGTTCAAAATTCACATCAGTCACCGGGCTAAATTGACACAACACTGTACTTCATTTACCGCATCTGCAGCTCACCCTGACACAGTATTCACATCAAACCGGATAATGCAGTAATTCAACATCTCGCACAGTTTGGCGATGTTTAGCAAGGTTTTAATGACACAACCTCTTTATCAGGGGACGCTGATTACAGTCTGATATGTATCTCTCTTCCAAGTCTGTGGTCGGGTCCTTTACTGTAGCTTTCTGGGCCAGACTCTGAACTGAAATATATAATTAAGTACACAAAGAATCTCATTACCAGCACCCAATGTGCACTCATATTCACAGGTCTTGCCAGCAAAACTAATGAAAGGTTTAAGAAGAAGAAGAATTAATTGCATTAACATTAAATGCATCCTGGTCGTGATTGCTCCCTTGTATTTCATAATTAAGATTGGCACGGGATAGAATAAGAAATGTTTTCAAAAGTGCTCTGTGCCCTCTTTAAAAAAAAAAATAAATAAATAAAAAACGGAACGTAATTTTAATTTTTTATTTTTTAATGACATGCCCAACCAACCGTTAAGGTGAATTTAAAGCACAGCATCAAACAATCATCGCTTATCCTGCGTTTTCAGCTAAACAAAAGTTGAAACTTCTTCTCAAAGAGAAACTTCTTTAAACAGACACAGCAGTGAACTTCCTCTTGAAAGAAACTGTTGATTAATTCTGGCACAGTTGGCAGAGAACTTTCTGGCAACACAGTTCAGTGAAGTGTGGAGAGGAGCTGGCTTCGTTGCAAATGCCAGTCACAGTTTGGAATAGCACACACACGCAAATCAATATGCGACACTATGCTTGGATTTGAGTGTCATATGCGACAGCGTGCTGGGTCGGTGACATCTCACTCTCCTCATGCTTCACTCCGAGCTGCGGCGTGGGCGGAGGGGTGTGGGGGGGCAGTGAGCGAAGCCTTGTTCACTCAGACACAATAATAAGACCTCCAGAACTTCAAGCCCATTCGGCCAGCCTCTCTCCACGCGCAGCGGGATCCTGTGGCCACACACACCAGGGGACGGCTAGCACACTCATCAAGTGAAAACCACCAAACAGCACAGACAGCGGGGGCTCTTCATATACTGCCATCACAACTGAGGGTCACTGTCCCATCATAACAGCACCTCAACCCATTTCTGCTGAACAAACGCTTTTTTTGTTTTGTTTTTTTTTCCAAAACGACACCCAATACTATATATTTTTTTAAATTTTCCACTGAATCTGCCAGTATTTTGTGCTGATAACCCATATCAATTTAAAAAATACGATAACACATAAACAAAAAAACTGTTTTTAAAAAAGTGTTTGAATGAACAACATGAACAAAGAATGATACAAATGCAAAATTACGAGATGAGAGAGGCACTGTCAGACAATGCAAATCTTGAAAAAAAAAAAGAAAAAAACGGAAACTTCTTTCTTATAGGAGAGGGAAAGATATGAACTCGCCAATATCCGATATTCAGGAAGTTCTTCTGATCCTGTAACCCTGTATTTGTCATGTCTTTTTTGTGTTTCTTGGACGGGATGTAACTTAAACTAAAATAAATAAATAAAGTATGATTGATTGATTGATTGATTGATGCAGATGGGTGTGACGTGGAGCGACTGATCAAGATGGCTGCCTGTTTCACCGACTTTGAGTGAAAAACCGAGGTGATGGCTGCATCTAACTCCAAAATAAGAGCCGCGAAGCAAAGCGCTAGCTACACCAGCACGACAACCGGCCACCATGACTGATTATTATGAGCTCCCACAGCCACTTCGTACGAGAGAGAGTGTACAGGCTGCCGCGAGAGGAAGATACCGGGAGAAGAAAGAAACAATCTGGCAAGCCTCGAAAGTATCTTTCTTTCCTGATATGAAAAAGGAAACGGCTGACAAGAGGAGAAAATTCACGGAGGCGAGAAAAAACGCTGCACGGGCTAGATGTTCAGTTTACAGTGGCTTATCCTGCCACTCTTGGTTTTACTTGGAGAGGGGACAGGAAAGGTTCTGAGGATCCTCGAAAGGCAACGGAAAGGCAGTGTAACAAATTATGCGTAGTCGGTGCTGAGAAACTATGGAATAAGGAAACTGCTATAAGCAAGGTGAATGTATCCGGACGAGCTTTCAGGACTGGCGGCTTGAAACAGCTGAAAGTTAATATGGACATTCAATTTCTGTGATAGCTGTCACGTCGTACAAACGTAGCATTATTTACATCCTGATAACAGGGGACTGGAAGGGCGTCCAATGAAATCGCCTCACAGGCCAGCAGTAATGAAGAGCCTGTATGGGCACAGCGGAGGGAAAAGGGTGGGGGAGATTATCATTTTTCATATTTTTATTGCTCTGCTTTCTTATTGCTTACAAGTGCGTCCATGTCCTGAGATGTGCACACTGATTTATTTTACACGATGGCAGAGGCTTGTTGCAGTTTTGTTTCAACAGCAGAGGTGTTTAAAATACATTATTGAACCTACTCATGTCAGTCCAAGGTTCATTTATGTGGAATGCCAATGGTTATCTTAAGTCCCCTGTATGCTGATGTGGCATTTATACAAGAAATTCACTTGGAGGATAAAGAGGCTGTCATGTTGAAAATAAGATAGGGTGAGACGGATGTATGACTGCTCCCCCAAGTCAAAGCATGATGGTGCAATTTTAAAATCAGAAAAACCTAAACTTCTCAATGGAAAAACAACTTAAAGATGAAGAGCGCCGATTAATTTAAGCTGCAATTAATGCAAGCGAGATAAATTTCTGTAATATTTGCACCCCAAACAAAAGAAGATAGCCCTCTCTCTCCATATGATTAATACAATTCTGGGCAATATTGGATAATATTAAGGGGAGATTTTCAATCTGATACAGGATAGCATTCTGGACAGACAAATTACATTTAAAAATATCCGAAGGGTCGACATCAGCAAAACATCCGTTAATAGAGGATCTGGGTCTTATTGATATATGGAGGCTAATTAATGCTAGAGAGACGGTACACTTTCTTCTCTCATAAACAAAAATCATATTCCATTATTGATTATCTCTTACTTTCAAAAGGACTGATGAATCCACAATTGACTGTAAAATTGGTACTAAGCCCTCACAGATTATGCAACTGTAGATTTGGACGTATTGGTAGGAGAGAAATTTCCCAAATGTAGCAGATGGAGGCTAAATACTTCATTATAAGGCCAGATGTTTAAAGCTATGTTATCTGAAAATATCAATACCTTTTCTGAAATAAATATTGGATATACTGGAAAAATTAGGACAGTGTGGGAAGCATCAACGGCTTTCATAAGAGGTAATATTATAGCATATGCTTGCAAAAGGGGGGAAAAAAAGAAAATGAAGGTTAGAAAGGTTAGAATATGGCAACCCAAATTAAAACCAAAGAAAAGGATTTGTTAGATAAATATAAAGATACAAAACCAGAAAATGAAATATGTAATATATAATGTATAATATTAATATTAAATGACAAATATAGTAAGAAGATAGAAAATGCCCTGTTTAATTTTTGTTTTTATGAGAATGAAAAAAACAAGTAGGTTATTGGCATGGCAGTTAAAATAAAAAGATGAAACTTATATTATTTCTTGAATAAGGAATAACAAAGGTGATGTAGCCACCAAGATGAGGGATATTAACAAAAATACTTTTAAAAATTGTACTCCAATCTTTATGCATCAGAGGTAAAAATCTGAATCAGATAAACAATTATCATTTTTCCGAGACTTAACTCCCCGAGCTCTCACACTGATCGTGCAGAGCAGCCTAATGCCCTGATCCTGGAGTCTGAGGTTAGAGCTGCGGTTATGTCTATGAAAAGTGAAAAGAAACCGCGTTTAGATGGTTTTCCCTCAGAATATTGCAAGAATGATATTGATATTTTGGCACCTGTCATGACAAAAGCCTTTTACTGAAGCATCTTCACAGGCAGTTTTCCCTGATACGTTTAATGAAGCTCTCATCTCGTTGATTCTTAAAAAAGACCCCTTGGATCGTAGCAATTATAGACCAATTAGCTTGATAAATGTGAACTGCAAGATACTAACAAAAATTCTGGCCATGAGATTAGAGAAAATCCTGCCTCCGATTATCCATGTAGATAGGAGGGGTTCATAAAGGGCAGAACCTCTTCAGATAACCTTGGACGTCTTCACCACCTGATGTGTCTGAGCCGCTGTGGGATGAACCCAGCAGCAGCCTTTTCACTTGATGCAAAAGGGCATTTGATCGTATTGAGTGGGACTTTTTATTTTCAAGCTGGAAAAGGTTGGGTTTGGGGAGGGTTTTATCAAGTGGGCTAGAGTAATATATTCAGGGCCCAGAGCAGCTGTTCTCAGCTGTCCCCTCTCTTTAATCTAACTGCTGGCTCAAAACAGGGAGGACCTCTCTGTGTTGTAGTTCAATTTTTCTTGAACCCTCGGCTACAGCAATATAATCAAGTGGAGGGATCAAGGGAGGAGAGGAAGGTGGTAAGGAACACAAGCCGTTTCTCTATGCGGACGACATCCTCCGCCTGATTTCACATCTAGCATCCTCCACTCATTCCCTTATGGATGTCACTGAAACGTTTCACATCTATCAGGTTATAAAATTAATTGGTATAATCAGAAGTCATGCCAGTCTCCGGGGTATGTCGTCCAGCGGCAGTTAGCGCAGGTCAGTTCAAATGGATATCATCTCGTATGAAGTATCTAAGGAATAGGCTATGTGCTGATCTCAATAATGTAATGCAAATTAATATGTCTTAAAAAAAAAAAAAAAGTCTTAGAAAAGTTGAACTCAATTAATCCGACTCTCTGGGGAGGGAACAATACTATCAAAATGGCTATTGCTCCACAGTTACGACATCTCAATGATGCTTTCTGTGGCAATCCCTCATAGTGTTTTTAAACAATATACTCAAAATGATAAAGGGCTATTTATGGAACAGGGGGAAAAAAAACAGAATAAAATTGGAGAGACTCCTTACATCAAGAGGGAAGGGTGGACTTGCCCTACACAATGTGGAGCTCTATAATATTGTTGGCTAGGCACCGAGTTCACTAGGGGACTGATTTGGGTTGGACAAAGATAGAAGAGGATCTTACAAATCAACTGAGGTTGTGTCACACTGCTCTCCGCATCGAGACAAAATAGTGAAGGAAGAAATGAGCCCAAAAAGTAGTTCACTGGCAATCTTAGTTCAATGAATATGTGTAAATAATTTAGGCGTTCTATTTGGTGATAAAGGAATCAAATCAGGTCGAGAAATCAGTCAATTCGATTTGAAGCATAGATGTGACTTGGATATTGGACATTCTTTAATAACATGTACAATTAAAGAGTAGCTTTCAAAGCATAGCCAGCCAACTGCAGGATGAGAATCATGCAATACAGACCTTCTCCAAGATATTTGGTACGGATCATTCAGCCTCAGCTTTACATGACTTGATCGGAGATGTCCTGTGTGGGAATTTTGAAAATCTGACACTAGTCTTGCAAAATGACCTTCACTCAGAGATTGCTAAGGATGGGGGTACAAGGATTATGTGGAAAAGCAGGATAGAGGTGACAAGTTAATTCATTATGCAGCCATCGATGTTATTTTACACCTCCACGGCTTCATAAAATTGGTTTAATCCAGAACAATATTTGCTGGAAATGTAAGATGGATGAGGGTAGCTTTATCCACGCAATATGGTCATGTCCCTTGGTATTACCTTTTTTGAAACAGGCGATCAATACTTTTGAGGGATGGCTAGAAACATCTATACCAGAAACTCCTCCGCATGGTTTATTAAAGGATAAATCTTGTATCCGTGCTTACCAAGTACGCATTCATATTAGCTCTCCTGGGCTTTATTATTGTGCCGCTTGCATTATTCTGCACGAGTGGAAAAGTCATCTTGCACATGAATATGCAGAATGGGTTAAATTAACGACAGAGATTGCTTCTTTTGAACCTTCATCAAATTTACACAGATGTCGGGAGGCATTCAAGATTATTTGGGCAAACATTTTGCTGTTTATTAAACATAGATGGGTGATATTTGTTGGTAGGAAGTTGCAGCTGCTTTGATTTGAGTGACAAAAGCATTTCTGTTTTGTTTAGAGAGGCCTAAAAACATGTAAAATTGTACTGCTGTCCTTTTCAGTTTCTTATATACTTTATTTATTTAGTTATTAGTTAATTAATTAATTTATTATTTTTCTCTTTTTTGTCTTTTTCGTCATGCTGTTGTATGAATGACAATGTTTACAGATGCAAAAAAAAAATAAAAAGTACAAGAACAAAACGGTTGATATCAGCTCGATTAATTGGTAAACCAATAAATCAGTCTAGTTTAGCCAACTGTGCATCATTTGCCAGTGCTGAGCTGAGATTTAGAGTGTAGGCCTGCTGAGCATATTTTTAAGAAAATTCTTTGCTGCCATAGCATAGCAGCCATTTCCAGTCTGGATGTGTTGAAGGTACAAGTTCCACTGGAATATGGCACTGTGTGCCAGTATTATTCTTAAATGAGACACATTTGAGATGAGCAGAAAGCATAGGCCAGCAGAGCAATGGAGGAAAATTGACTGCTCTAGGGCAGAGCCATTCTGGGCGAGTTCATTACAACAAGAACTTCAGCACTGGCTTAACCCATTACTGCCGAATCTGCCACTCTGCTCCTGACAAGTTTTTCAAGTGGCATGAATAGAATTAATAAGGTCGACATCCAAATTAGACATTGCAGAGATCATTTGGAGGACTTTCAGAGTTTTGTAAAATAGCTTAAGTTTAGGCTAAATTAGCTTAGGACTAGGGTACAATAATATTAACAAGGACAATAAGATGAGAACAGAAGCAATATGCAGGTGAAAACGGTGAAGGACAACAGGGCTTGTGAAGGCGTAATATGCATTTTTCCTGTTTTCCCTCTGGATATCACACTGATAGATCCATCACACTGACGGATAAATTTCTATAATTATATTCATAACTAACTACGTACAGGGTTAAGGTGGTGTATGTAAAAACAGTGTTTATGAATGTACATTATGCATGTTTGCGTTGGTTAAGTATGTACCTTGTGGAGACATGCATGTGTTCCATGCAGGGCAAGGCAGCCAAGATGCTTCATTAGCTTGGCTGCTGCTGTAGGTGCCCGTGAGCTGTTTGGTGTGTAGTACGTGTGTATGTGTGTATACATGAATACATCCATGCAGGCGGCCTCGCATGCACTTGCTCCTTGAGATTTGTGTGCACTCATACATCAGGTGTACTCTGTGTGTGCGTGCATATGTAAATGTGTGCGTGGGCGGTGTGTGTTTGCGTTTCATTACCGGTGGGCTCGCTGTCTCGGTGTTGTTTTGCAGGGGGCTCATCTGTATCCCAGGGTGTGAGCTGGTTGATGGGCGTCTGTCCCCACCGAACCCCCGGAGCCAGCAGCAGCCCTGGGGTCTGGTTCTCTCCAGGAGATAGACCTGAGACCTGCAGCACAAAAACACACGGCCGCTTAGACCATCATACACGCAAAAAAAAAAAAAAAAAAAAAAAGCTAAGAAAAATAACAGACACTGCAAACAAGAACAGCATGGTATCCAAGAAAATGAAGCTAGTCTAGAATGAAGATCATTAGATGCAGCACACTACTGCTCTATGGATGGTGAATGACTTTAAATCAACATTTTATCAATGACTTTGTGTTAAATACAGCATTTTGTTTTCAAATTTGAAGGATAAATAGAAACAACTGCACCTGAGTGACACAGTTACTATAGAGGTCATGTTCTGAGCGGCTCCTTGAGGTTCTTCAAGATCTCGAAATGAGCCACAATGATGGAGTAGGGCATACTGGTTGATATAATTACCAGTGAGTGATTGCTGATTATACTCAAAGTATAATGGTTTGTCTACATATAATAGGAGCAGGAGTGCAAATTCATTTCCTGGCCTCAACAGTCTTTCAGGAAAATGCCACTGTTCACTGACATGGCAACCTTTTTATATCCCAGTAACAATTAGGTTTTGTAGTGCAGACTACACTCCAATTCAGCTCCTCCTCTACTGAGATTTAGTATATTTCCATTTTGAAATAAACTAAACATTATGCTGAGCCAAGTGATAACAGAATTTCAAACAAAAACACAACACATGGAGTGAACAGAAGAAATCCTTTTGTGGGGATGAGGAAGAAATCAAAAGACATTTCAGACAAAGAAAATGAAAACCTAAGTACCAATGTGTGTGTGCATGTGTGTGTGTGTGTGTGTGGACTCAATCCAACACAACTTCACCAAGCCAAACCCTAAGCCGTCCATTGCACCCACACCTCCAATATTTTTCTCCGGTACGCGAGTGAGAAATGTTATCAGGCAAGCCCAGGCTGATGAAAACACAGGGTCAATCACCATTGGACTCCAGAGCAATATTCCCTTCTCCCCTATCTGCAGTTTGGGCGCTTAGACTAAGAACCAGGAAGGGAAAGGGCAGAGGCAAGCCTGATTCTCCTGCTCACCCGAGCCCGCCTTCTGAGTTAATAGAAAAGACCTGGTCACCAGGCCTCTCCTACGTCCTCCTTGCTGATCCCTGCATCCCTCCCTCTACTCCAGCCTCCATCCCTCAGTTCCATTATCCTGCCTGACCCTGTGTCCACTTCATCAAGTAGCCCATCATGCATTCCAGCAGCCACATCGACAAAGCCCGCAACCCAGGCAGACTACAGTCTGACCGCACAGGGACATCAACACAATGCAAACAATTTGGTTCAATGTAGATTAATGTGCAGCTTTACACATCTGATCGATTCCATCTCGGGGAAAAGTGCCTTTCTGCCTTAAGATGGCTTTATCACAGCTTTTCAGAGATGTCAATGCGCACATGCCGCCAAAGAAATTCCCGATATGGCATTGATGCCGCGCAGCATGTATTTTAATAGCAAACGATTTCAATGAGTGGTACGTGCTGAAAGTTATCTGACAGTTTGTACATTCCAGTGGGTGAAATGGTTGACGGAAACATCTCAAGGCAAAGTGGAAAACAGTGTGATGGAGTGAGAGTGAAGCCCCGTTTAGCTGAAGGCAGACTGACAGGTCTGAGCTCTTTTTGTCCAGTTCAACCTATCCACTTCAGACAGGAGAAAACCGAAATAGTTTACCGAGGGAATGCCCTGAGCGCTCGATAAGATTTGAGGACCCTGGAGACTCCAGAGATTAAATTCAGAACGTTTTCAAGGTTAGGAGTTGCTTTCTAAACTATTTGTTTTAATGAGTGCTTCTCCCCCCTCCTGCACCCTGTTTTTTTTTTTTTTTTTTTTTTTTTTTTTTTTTTAAGCATACCTCTGTTTCCATGCTTTACATTTCCTTCTGCACAGACAATTCCTAATTAACTCTCTTACTTTCCTTTAGCCCTGCATCTGGCTCGTAATATTCTCTCATTAATTTTGCACATTTACCCCCCCTTCTAAAAAAGAAAAGAAAAAAAAAGAAAAAATCTCCTCTGCTGAAAGGCAATCCATCTGTCACAGTTTTACTGCACTAGGAAAAAAAATATGGTTTTTAGTCGGTGCCATCACATTGACAGCATATCAGCTAGGCTCAGGAACAATCCTGACTTGAAAATGATCAAGGTTAGATAGGAAATACACACACACACACACACACACACACACACACACACACACAGACACCTGTGCACACATATACACAAGCACATGTACGCAAGCACAGACATACACTCATAAGCGCAAACACGTGCACACACACAAGCCAAGAGATATCAGACAGGATGTTTATTAAGATGGCAGACTTGCTACAGGCAGGCAGGAAGGTACTGTAGGTACTGGGACAGCGCCTGCCATTTTCTCTCAATTTTATTTGCTCTCCCTTTTGCCAGTCCCCTCCTCCCTGGCCACCCATTATCGCCGGGCAGCAGATGGTTCCCTCTGACTCGACAAAAACCATGCTGGAGAAGAGGAGGGGAGCCAGAAAAATAATTTTGGGTTGTGCCAAGCCATTCCATGTTTGTTGTCAAGCTGGCTGGGGATTTTTTTTTTGTACTGAAGGCTTTGTATGGAACGCCCGCGCGTATGGGCTGAGTATGGATTGTGGCACGCACACATGCTTGAGCCACTCATACACAAACACACCTACTGATGTGCGCATGCAAGTCCACGTGAGTCACTATATGTGCACATAAGCTTTTGAAAAATATGTTCATAATGCAAAATGGAACATTTATTATATTTTCATGTGTGTACACAAAAATACACACTCTCCAGCAGCCATGTACAGAGCATAAGGTCAGATTCCATTAAGCAGCTTAAAGCTGCATTTAATCATATTTAGAACATGCTGGCACTCTGCAACTGCATACATTTTCCTACCTCAGTCTATCTCCACCAAAATAAAGACATATTACTGCCTAAAGCTCAACAGAAAAATGTGGAAAAATACTGGAAGCTCAAGCTAAAAAATTATAATAATAGAAGAAACAGGAGACTTAAGCTAATGAAATATAAAATAAGTTAAGTTCATGTTGGGTGACCTACATATTAAATGAGATTATCTTATTTCCAACAGCTTTTTCCTTATAAGAAGCACAATGTCACCGATTCTATTTAGTAGAGGGCGTTAACAGATGACCCATTTCTGAGAATTGTGCACAAAAATGCAATACTGTGATATGCAAAAGTAAACTATGGTCGACCACCTTCACATGAGTTATGTCAAGCCTCTCCTAGAATCTGCAAACAGCCATCCATCCACCCACCCATGCTCAGTCACACCGGCACATGCGCACTTGCCCAAATATGCAAACGCAGCAAAAACTAAAAGCATCCTTATCGGTTCTCCGGCCTTTGAATGAGAATGCTGCAGACCTGTCAGAATCATTGTACTGAATAGAGTGGAGGATATCAAGAAGCATCAGGCCTGACTGCATACTTGTCTTCCTCAGTCCAGGCACTGGAGACAGGAGTATGATACTAGCTGGCATATCAGCTATTTTCTTGGACATGGCCAGTGCTGACAGCTGTCACCATGTGTGCTCTACCATCTAGCAATCGCAGGCAGCATTATTGTGCCTACCAAAACCCGCTGCCACTGGCCACCATCTGCTATGAGTACATATAGGAGGGGCCTTGTGGTGATCCAGGGCTCTGGGCTCTGATTGCTTTGAGTCATCCCAACATCCTCATCCAAATAAACAGCAAGCGTTTGCTCATGACTTTGTGTTTGCCTTTGCGTTTTGTTCGAGCCAGCCCTTGTCTGTGTGAGTTATGGCACCAGTTCAATCCTCTAATAAAAACGAGGGAGGCGAGAACGGAAGTGATCCACACCTAATGCACAAAAACATTTGCCATGGACATTCTGCTTAGGCTCCAGCTCCTTGTACCTATTGTGTTTACAGTCTGGGCCAGCATACGTAATCCTGAACATATAGAGCTCCCATCCAGCCCTGAGATGCCTTCACTTTCCCCTGAGAAATTAGTTTATTGCTCGACTCACAGAGAGATAGAAGGAAAGAGACGAAGAGATGAGTATGTCTATAACACCGAGGTCCCTCTGGGGCCAACAACGTTACAGCACACACTGATCAAATCAACAAACTGCAATGAGATTTAATAACAGACCTGGGTGAGAAAGAAAGGTGTAGAGAGAGCAAAGGATGGAGCAAAAGGAGGGAGAGAGAGATAAGAAAAGAGAGGGAGTATTGAGTGTGGGTGAAGGCTTGAGCCTCAGATAGGCGCGCACACATGCACACACACCACACACACACACACGCACACACACAGGTCAGTAACAATGCCACAGTGAAAAGCTAATCTCGTGAAATGTCATTAGCAGAACTGCCAGACACAATGAGATAGCGATGTGCAGGGTGCAGGCCACGGCTACACCGGTTGATTATGTTCCACCTTTTAAGGTTCAGTGTTCCTCTGGTAGCAAAGCTCTTTACAGACAAGAGGAAAATAACTGACCGCAGGCAAGCAGGTTCGCTGCTCTGTGATATCGCTGACTGGCATGGTAATCAGGCAGGCCTGTTAATGTGTGGTTGTTTTTCTGATAGGTTTATCAATTAATCAAAGCCAAACGGATGGATTGGGCATGTTCCTGGGTTTCTGGTAGTGCGGTGTGAAGTTCCCATTAGAGTTCAATTTAAATGCATCCGAGAAAATGCACATCCACAATGAGCCAGCTATCTCTGGGGAGATGCATGTACACAAATTTAATCATAATCAAAATTTCAATAACAGCAGCCGCAGTGCCTGGCTATATTGTGTGCACCATGAAATAATATGACATTGTAATTCCACACCATGAACAAATCCTAAAGAACAATATGTGCAGACAGGAAGATGAAATTCTATTCCAGCAGGATGGCTTTTTCTTCCCCGTGGCCAGGTATGGACAGAGCCGGAGAATTTGGCGGAAATGTGGAGTGATGGAAGTAATGTTTTTTTCGGCGAGAGAAGAATGAATGGTAGCGAAGGAGGGAGTGGGAGATTGAGAGGCAAGTGAGACAAACCCATCCATCATAGAGCCTTGTATCATTTCCGTTAACACATCATTTTCAGCTTCTCTAAAATTAAGAGGGAAAAAAAAAAAACCCTGCCTTTTCTCTACCTCTGCCCAAAGCTTAAACCAAGTGTGATCCGAAACTCAGCCGAAGCGCACAGGAGTGTACAAAAGACACCACCTACAAACTCTCGTTTTCTTTTTCCAAACATTATTCACTTACTGTATAGAGGTGCCTCCTTTCCATGACAACGTGCTGACACCTAAATGTGAAGTGGATTTGTTCTGGACTTCCATCATAATGGCGGTGAATGCTGGAGCCGAACCATGGGGCGGCTGTGTCCAATCTATTAGACTGGAGCATAGCAGCGCATCTCACAAGTAAACAAAGAGACTACTTCGCCATTTTTGGCAGCCATCTTAAAATACAGCAGCATTCCAACATGGCGAACCACATGGTGCCATGGGCAGAGGAGGTATTTAGTATGGCAGCTGCACACTACAGCGCGACAAAGGGGAATCCAAGGTAATTTTTTTTATTAGGAAACGATTCAATAAATGGAATTTATGAAATGCGCACTAATACAGCAATTACAAAAATCCAGTGTACTGGCGCGGTAACAAAATGCAGCGACTCTTTAGTATGCGCATGAGTAACTCGCGTAGACAGCTTTTGAACACCTTCCTCTGTAAATTTATACAGCTCATATCTAAACTGTCACTCTCAAAAAAGACAGACAAATTGTAATAGATAAAAATATGTGATAGCACAAAGCTTTGATCAAATCCCTTTCTTTGACCAAGGCTGGCAACTAATTGAAAAATTCACTTTCAAATATGACATGATGATATTTGACTGTGAATGCTGAAATGTGCATTCGTCCATCCTTGATTTTCAAAATTACTTGGACCAAGAGGTGCACTAAGTAATTAGCTTGTGTCCGTGCCTCTGCTTCTTTTTTGTGGCTTCATAATGAAAAACATGCCTAATTGGGTGGCAAGAGATTGGGGTGACATTTCTTTTTCTTACAGCACAGTAAATTTCACGTCATCAGACTTAAAATATCTAGCATTACCCACTCATACAAAAAAAAAAAAAAATGAAAGCTTCTTTCACTTTTACATCACTTACTGGACTTGTGGGAATTACATCAGTGTAGATTTAAATAATGCTTCGATTCATGACAAACCTGCTGAATAAGGCTTGAGACCCCTTACAAACCTACACTCTATGTTAAAGCAATATTTTAACGGGTAACACTTTATTTGGAGCATCCCATGTTCTGAGCCTGACGTTTATTTAACCCTAACCTGACCCCGTTTCTAACATCAACCCCAACACACTTGAAACTCAGTAGACATTTTGGTGGCACATTGTAGTTGCTAATGATGATGATGTTCAGTACCAATATTGGACAATGCAAATAAAGTGTGACCTTTCATTTTTAGTGAAGACTGATTTTCAAGGGCATATCTTATGTCTCATTATCTGCCAACCCCCTTGAAATCTGTAGTCACCGCCAGCATTCAGGCAGTATGACTCCATTCAGGGATAAATGTCAGCCAATATCAGTGTTTGACTTCATATAAAGGTTTGTGTACTAGAAATTGAAAATCCAAACAAAGCTCACACTTTCCGCAACCACCACTTAACACTGACCCTCACCAGCATGACAGACAAATATAATGAAAACGCACCACAGTCGTGCCTGCTGGGGGTATATATACTAGTGATGCACCTCAGAGGGGCTATGAATACAGACTCTATAATTTCCAGCCCCGGGCCAAACGACTGAAGGGGAACGGACTTCGCTTTCGCTGAAATTCCAGCTAAGACACACCGACAGCTCAGTGAGCTGCGGCTCAACGCACACGTTCCGGAAAACAGGAGCATGTTCGCAGGGGCGAGGCCGACAGGCTTCAATGGAAAAGCAGGGCTGGAAACCCCGCCTAATATCCCATGAGTGCTCTGAGGTTGCACAGCTTGCCCTCGAACCTCAACTCCACCCCCCCTCCTTTCTTGTGTTTTCTTTTCTCTTGCAGATAAGTGGCTGGGCTGTAACAGGCTGGGATACCACTGTGAACATGCTTTATCTGAGGCTGGGGGAGTTAGCAGCGGTGCCGAGACTTCTCAGAGAGGGTGACTGTGATTGGACATGGAAGCTGCGGAGACTTCCCTGTGTCATGGTAACACCTCCCAGAGGAGTGTGTTAGGGGCCATGTTGCCCTCCACTGGCCCTGGCTGGGACAGTGAGAGACATAGGTCTCCACCAGGCCCTGACCCTGCCTGATATGTGGTGAGTGTTTTGGGAACAAAATGTCCACTGCCTGTCACAGCTGCAGCCACTGAGACCCGGAGACGAATATGTAGCTCTGGGTAGGTCTGTAGTTGAAGATTAAGGCAAAGCTACCATTGTGTGTCTGTTCTCGTTTGTGTATGTGCATATGGATTGGTGACTGCACTGAAAGAGTGTTAACTGGGCAAATAGCCATTTAGAGCTAAATAAATAAATAAATAAATAAATTGAATCGCTATTGATATTGCAATATGAGGGGAAACAATATCTACTATGGCAAGCCTTTTCGTTATTATTTCATTGGGTTGGCATATCTACTTTATCTGATAGCGACAGTAGACAGAGGCAGGAAAAGCAGGGGAGAGAGAGTGGCTGGCATGCAGCAAAAGGCCTGGACCAGAATCGATCTCGGGCCACTGCAGGAGGGACTTAGCCTTGATATACAGTACTCGCTCACAGGTGAGCCACTGGTGGCTCACCTGTGAAAATAATTCCAGCATATTGTTGTGTCCATACAAAGCACAACCTTAAAGCTAATCCAAGGCAAAGGGAGTGAGGCACTATCATCAAGATTGGGCATTGAAGGAACCGAGTGAGACGGCCATATCAAAACACATTTCATTGCTGGTAATCAGTTCCCAGGCTTGAGTTTCTATCTTTATTCTTCAGAATCAGAATCAGAAATGCTTTATTGATCCCCGAGAGGAAATTCGGTGTGTGTATGCTTAACTTATCTTAATGCACATGGAGGACAACAAATATTGCTGAGGTGAGGACATGACATTTACTAACTCCATATCACCTACAAGTTAGCGTAGCCTAGTATTACAAATAAATAATCCCTATGTGCTGCACTGAGGCTGTGTACCACTCCTAAAAATTTATAATGGGTTAAATGCAGAATGCACCTGACTATTTCCTGGTATAATGCCTCACACCACAACACAAGCCTATGTTGTGTACAAACTCTTTTTGTAACCTTGGTAACAGAAATTTCCTGTAAGTGACGTAAAGTAACTTTTACAGTTTATAGCTTTTTTTTTTTTTCTGAACCGCTCCTGCCACATTTCTCACTGAGCGCCGTCTTGCTTGACCTGCATGTGCAGTACAAGTGCACCGTGCATCGGGACGGCTCATGCTTGTTTCATCCTCAAACTACATTTTACAGTTGGTGACTGCCTTCCCATTAATGTTTCTCCATAATGGTACAGTTAATTACAGTGTGTCTTTAAAGTGTGCGAATGTCTGAGTCATTCTGTCGTGAGTGCACACTGGATTAAAGCATGAACTTGAATGCTTCTTGATAATGACAGAAACATGTGACTTAAGTGTGGAAGTGCTTGACTGGAAAATGGACAAGTGAGGAGAACAGGACTTGGGTGGACATGTATTGCTCTTACCAGCACTCTCTCGCTCTAAAAAGGTGATGCGGTGTACATGCCTCATTTGAACGAGCTACTTTATGGTCAGGATTGCTCTCGCAGCCTGAGCTCTGACCATTTGGACGAGTTTTGATTGCAGCCATCACTCCTCCCCTAAGGACAGGTGAGCTCGCTGCACTCGACAAATCAACACCAACAGGAGCAACTTTTAACTGAAGTTGCACTGTAACTCTGACAACTCCACATGCTTATCCATCACGGCTTAGTATCGCTCATTCCCAACTCTCCTGCAATTTGTTTGCCTATGTTCACAACTCCACGACATAGCTCTCTCCCATTACTGTATCTCTACCTCTCTAGCTGCTTCCCGTCATACAGGAACTGCCAGAACGATATGATGGAATGGAAAAAGATGCAGCTTCACTTTAATCGAACACTGGAGAGTTCCCTCCTTTAGTTTGATAAGTTTAGGCAGGTGAGAATAATGGCATTCAAACTCGGTTCTGCGACAAAAACTGACACCACGACCACCTGGAAAAGCAAGTCTCATTGCTCTTCCTGTGGTGCAATAGTGAAATCAGCGACAGGAAATGGCCCCAGAACATACAGTTTTATGGATACACAGAGACAGATGTTGATATCTGATAGTCAGCAGTTACTCATGCGTGGAAAGCTTGGAATAACAATAAAGAAAAATACAGACCTGTCTGACGGTCATTTTGTATTTATTTGTATGCTTTTAGCAGGTATGGACAACTGAGAAGGTAAATTGCAGCAAAGAGCGCAGACAGGTTTGTCATGCTGAGATAAAATTACAGGAACTTACAGGAGATTTAGATGGATTTTACGTCAGCTGTCTCTCAGTTACGCACACAGCATCAGCAAGTCTCACCTTACATACTGCGGTGCAGGCTTTTACTAGTGATATTTACCTAATGGCCACCCAGCTGCATGACATTTGCCTTGTAGGTTTGATAATCCTGGCCCGGGGCTGGCTGTCATATGGCATGGTTTACGTTTGCATCTGTCCTGATTAACAAGCTGGTGACTGCGACTTGCCCTTGACAGTATTACGGATATCCCTCTAACTGCTGACAGCTTCATTTGCGAAACAGGTAATTTCAGTAACTGTTTAAGCTGATCATGAAACAACAGGCTTGCCTACTGTATGGTATGCCATTTAAACTTGACACAATGTCTGTTTTCTGTTAGGAAATACAGTCATGGTCCGACCAAGTTCTACAGGAAGTGCCTGACCGTAAACAAGATTGATTAACGTGATTAATTTCAACAGTAAAGACAACCATAGTGACAGCAGGAAAGAATAGGGAGTTCTTCGGGGATGGCATGTAGTTTGAGAGCTCATTCAATTTTCAAGACGTTTCCAACTGTTTACTCATGTTGACAACAGTTACTGAAAATACTGGGGACAAGGCAGACGGATTACAACACCGATTACATTCACTGCATCAGCTACAAAGGCCGAGTTAATCAGGCAAACAAATTTCAGGAGGTTGTGAATGAAAGGCGCACTGGTTAAGGAAGATCTGGTACTATAAGCTCTGTATTACATACACATATATTAAGGAAGTATAAGCAGAGAGATAGATGGATGCTGCTATCCCACGGAGCATCTGGAAAACACCTGTAGTGTTCTGAGCAAAATGATGAAATAAGAGCCCTGAAAAAGCCTATTTAAAGCCAGATGGTTTTGAAATAAGCAAGGTTGTATTTTGTTTCCTCTCCCAACCATATCCATAGCATGCAGCCGGCTGAAATTCACATACTGGAGCATTTGCTAGTGTTACATCACATCGCCACCTGGTAGACAAATGGATATTTGTAATCAAAGTATAAATATGAGTAACTAAACACCAGGCAGAGTCAGTGACCACTATTTGTGGCATATGCGCCTGATTAATAAAGCAGGACTGCAACGCTAGGAGAATACGGTGACCGAATTTATCTACCTCGCTCAGCTGAAATCTGGACACTGGAATGAATACGCCTACTGGCTACAGAGCGCCGATCACCTTTCATAAGACGCCTAAAAATAGCAGTATAAAGTGAAGTAAAGCAGAGTCTACGTTACAGTGCTGTCAAATCAAAGCCCGGCAGGACTCCGCTGAAGGTATCTATCTACATGTAAGCCAACAAGGCTTTCACTACGCTCTTATTTTGCATCCTTTTTATGTCCCACCAGAGAGCCATTTCCTAGAAATTTGGCAGAGGGAATATAATACAGTATCTTCGCCATACGTTTGCGCCTAATAATAAAAACAAAGATGCGGTCATTTTCTGAAAGGATGCTGCTGTCTCCTGGATGTTGCACGATACAGGCAGGGATATGGATCTATTGAGAATGCAATCGAGACTGTATTAGCCTAAAAGTCGAGTCGGCACGTAGTAGTGTGCAGGCAGCCAGATGTGTAACCTGTGGCAGCGCTCCAACCTATCGTCTTTGAGGTTTCAGTCTTTGAGCTCCGGCACGGCTCCCCCAGGGTTTTGTGGGGAGCCTGAAAGGCTGGTTTTATCCCACAAGATGAAGTGGTCAGTGGCCCAGTGATGGGAGTGCCAGACACCCTGCAGACCTGCTCCATGCTCCTGCTAGCACAGGGGGGAGTCCACACAGCACACTGTCAGGGGTAAACTATACACTGAAGAGCCGTGCTGCGATCATTAGAACCTCAACACTCCGAAAGAAACTGAGAAATAGCCATGACCTACACTGCAGCAGGTGGATAAACAGACCTTGGATTGAATTATGGAAGCATTTGTAAGTGAACGTTTTTCTCTCTGTTTGGAACCGCCTTTCATCTGTCTATGAATGTGCTTCTCTTGATTTGGCCTAACATTGTTGGTTTTTCAAATGCTAATGGCGTTCTATCCAGATGGCAAACTAATTTCAAGCTCCACATCCTGTATGGAAAGTTACAATTGACAAGTAAAATGTGGATTTTTTTTTTTTTTTTTTTAAGATTTGTGGGTGCATCCATGCTTGAATTGTTCTTAACAGAATCATGATTTAGCACAAGGTGTTAAAAATGAGGTCTTCCATACTGGTCTCACATCATAGCTATTCTGGCCACTCAAAATTCTTGTTAAAACCTTCAAAGCATTGCATGGTCAGGCACCTCAGTACATTTTTTAACTTCTTTACCCTCACACTGGCAGCCGATTGCTTATCTCATCTGGATCTTCTCATAGTTCCTCAAACTACACTTAAAAAAAAAGTTCAGGTTGGCCTTGGTTAAGTTTTTATGTATGCGTTCTTTGGATTTTAATGTATTTGTTCTTACTGTTCTTAATACAACTGTTTTATATTATTATTATTATTATTATTATTATTATTCATTTGATATTTTTTGCTTTCCACAATTTGTAAAGACATCTGTGGCCTTGGTCTACGAAAGGTGTAGAAATATACATTATTTACTTACTAACTTACTAATGGTTGCAAAAGTGTTAAAGTACACTTTAAGAAACTGGGAAACTGTAGATGTATACTGGATAAATGTCAGTTACAACATGCTTTTCATTTTAAATACCATTCAGTGATGCGCTAAATGACTTAGTCTGACCAATGTCAGTGCCATTTTTTAAAATTCATCGTCATTGTTGTATAGCAACTATCAGACCGAAGGACACATTTCAAGTCTTGCACGATCCTGACAAAGCCATAGTGTGAAAGTTACTCTTTGTGCTGTTATGTTTGGGATGAAAAAAAAAAAAAAAACAACTCTGTAGTTGTGATTGCTGAATGACTTTCTGTATGTGGTTGAATCCACTCTCCCATGGGGGCTGTTAAGGGCACACTTTTCATTATTATTATTATTATTATTATTATTATTATCATATTTTGCATATGCAATGCGATATTAGAATCCTTCGGTGACAGTAAAAGAAATCTATTTGTATTGACCCTGAAAATACAGGGTTGTACATGTATTTTAAGAGCCAATACTTTTTGGATGAAATTATCTGAAACCCCGGAAAGGCTTTTTGTCTAGTCTTTAAATAAAGATTTTGACAGGTAAAATCGATGCAACATATCTGTCGAAACTTCAGTTCTCCCATTTCTTTTGTTTTCTGTTTTGATGGCGTCCGGCCCTCTTCAGTATAAGCACATAGTGCTATTACACCGCAGAGCAACAACAGTGCTGAGAAAAATCACTGAAAGAATTGTAAGGGTGTCAAAAAAACGAATTCTTGTGAGTAGTTGGCTCTTGTATGCTTTCCTCATTTATCTTCAAACTTGTGAAAAATCAAAGTTCTGCTCAGGATAAATTTTAACAGTCCCAGCGCCTGCACTGAAGACAAAGCTCCCAATTCCAGAGAAAAATGGGACTTTAGGACTTCACAAACCCAGCAACACCATGACTTTTTTTTTTATTACATGCAGAGTGACTTCAGTACCGTTCCCCAGTTAATTAATCCAATTAACTGCACATCTACCGGTTTCAAAAGTATATAAAAACCTGATATTTTTCCATTTCCTATAGCAATATCTTCCCAGTGCATGTTTAAGAGAATGTCTCTTGCTTTATTGTCATGACACAATGCCCAGTAACTATCTAAAAAGCACAATTCTTTGATAATGCACCCTAGTCATTACCTAATAAAAAATTATTTTGTCATGCGATTTAGTGGTGTCAGTGCTGAAAAATGAGTTTGCTTCATGGAGACACATGAACTGCATTAATAAAGTTAGATTTAAGTGAGATTAATCACTCACGACTCACTTTACCAAGATGAGTTTCCTTCATCTGAATGAAAAAACTAGTATATCAATACATAACTGTCTCAGTTATACCTGAGGTTATCTGCTCTCTCTCATACACTTCATGTAAGTAGATAATTCACTCTTATGAATAAAATATAAAAGCCGTGACCACCAGTATCCAACATGTTGCAGTAACGTTGAATGTCCACATTTATTGTAGCTGCATTTATGCATATTTTGAAAAAGCAGCATATCATAAAACATGCATACAAGCCTCTTAATACATTTAGAAAGTCTCTTGGTAAATTTAATGTTACTTTCCACTACAGTGGCTGCATAAACAGCTTGCAATTCTGCATACACGCCCTGCAAGCAGATTGTTTGTTTAGAGGGCAAAATGATTCCTGTGAAATCTAACATCTGCAGCTGCGCGACCCCACTTGAGTTCCATTGTTACGCAGGTAAACCTCATGATTATTTGGATGGTAAGCAGTGGAGCCAATCATCAATCACTACATTACTTGTTGAGATGTTTTCAGAGGACCTTTCACATTTCAATAATGTGATGAAATCCCTTGAGGGGAACACAGCGGTAGCCATCGTCTTGAGCAGAAGAGGTGCCTTTACTATATGTGAGTGGGGTAATGATGGCACTGGAGGAGGGATTTAAGGACACCTCTGTTGTCGGAGCCTGCACCTGTGCTGCACATGGAGAACTATTTACCTTACACAACCTGTATACTGGTTCCCTGTATACTTGTTGACAGGAGCTTGTAATCTGAAATAGTCTGCAGGGTTGAGCTGTTAAGTCCCTTGTAGGGATGGGATGTAGTTATGGGGGGAAGAGGAGGAGGAGGTGGAATAAGAGGGAACATCCTCCCTCCAAAGCTTATTGAGCTGTCAGGTTTCAGTCCCTATCACACAGCATTGATTTTCTGTCACATATTCGGAGGTGTGTGCTTCTATACACTTCTTTGACAAGGGAGCATCTCATAATGGCCTACGGTGGTAATGACCACATCAGGAAGCCCATGTCCACATATTGATCTGTGTTGACGCCACGGATAGTCTTCTATTTAAATTGATCCTGAACAGTGTTGCCAAGTGCTGGTTTCACACTCTTATCTTTGATGGAGACATTATAGTGAGGGAGACACATTGGAGTCATCACAAGCTGTGACACGGGGTGGCAGAGAAAGACAGCTAATAGCTCTTATATGTCTGGCTGCGGAGATTTAACAGTCCCCTAATGTATTATATTCCAGGTGAATTTTGAGGAGCTGACTTGAAATTATATTTTGGCATTAGCATTTCACTGACCTTTCCAGCACTCAATTCTGCTGTCAAAAACTATACGGCTGGGAACCAATAAACCATAATGTGTGGGAGGGGAGACACTTAGGAAATTTTGATGAAATTGATGTACGGCAGCTATTTTCTGGCATTTAGTACACACAACTACGCTGCAAGAGTACAAACAGATGAAAAATAATATAAAAATATGTATCAGACTAAACCATGATCCTCAGCAAAATCTATTACACATTAAAATGCCCTCAAAACTGCAACTTGCAAAGTGTATGAGTAACAGAAGAGTCATTGCATTTTATTAATATTAATCTGCAGCATTGAGAGAGCACAGTAAATAGCCTGTGTGTTCCAAGGAGACCAGGTCTCATAATGGAGATATACAATATGCATGCAGGGGACACTGCTTGTGAGAACAGTCACAATCTCTCGGCCATGCCCGGACATTAGTAAGAGTCATTAGGCTCGTTTAAATGAGGTCGTTAAGCCGATGAAATGAGGCCGTATATTTGACTGCGGAAGCAAAAAGGAAGAGCGTCCATTTCTCAATGGTTCGCAATCTCATCTAAGTCAAGTATGCCATAACTCTGGCAGGAGGGAAGGAGCCGGGGTGAGGCATTTTGGAGGGCCAAAAGTCAACCGCTCCAACAGCTCACAACACCCTTTATCACTGTCAAATAAACTTTAACACCAGCAATAACTTCAATAACAATTTCACTGCATGGTTATTATTTGTATGCAGGACTTGATAACACGGCCATGAAGATGTGTTAATTGGACAACAATTTTTCGTCCTAAAGCTGACATTATTTCAACCGGAGTTGAATCATTAGAGCAAGAGAGCCGGGCCCCCCTGCCGCCAGCACCTTGGTGGCAACCAGTTTCTCTATAACCACATTTCCACTCAGCAAACGAACAGCTGACTTTTACCCCGTGGCTTCCACTCCCCCCGCTTTTGTAAAGCACTTGCAGATTTGCCATTGATTATTTCCAAATGGGAATTCAAAGTCTGTGCGCTAAACAATGATGACTAATTCCCCAAACAAACGGCAAATAATCACAGCTCCTCGACTGCAGTTTTAATATTACAGTAAAATATGCAGGGCTGGTCAGAGAGGATTATAAATGGGATCAGTGTGATGTAAGGAAGGAGGGGCAAAAGGCGCAGAATGGGACTGTATGTGAGAAAGACAGAGACGTATGCAAGTGATATGAAGAGAAAAAGAGGAAGATTAAAGAGACAAAGACAGAGAGAGAGAGAGCGATAGAGGGGGGAGAGAGAGAGAGAGAGAGAGAGGGAGACAGCTCATTGTTCAACACTCATCATTTGCTTCTGCAAGCCAGTTGACCTCACAGGTCTGAACGCGTGAAAAAACGACAACACTCAATCGTTTAGATGCATATTCTATTTTAACGTTCATCTAGGATTATGGCGGTGATTAAGCACCGTGTTCCTCTTGCTGCTTAAGTCTGATGGATCAGTCAAGGGTGATACAGCCAGAGGATATGCGCTGGAATTAATAATATCCCACAGCCTACTTGTTTTCAGCATTCAGCGTTGCAGTGCGGTATATTGTGAGCCTGAAAAGTGGGCTGACAAAACATTCACTGCCAAGCATCACAAGTTTTGATGGATGAATTATTAATTAGTGGTGTCTTTTCAAACCTTAGAACATTAATAATAATGGTGTTTGTGGATTGTGTTGGGCTTTATATCTTTTTCTCTTTCAGCTTTTCTCCATTTTTGCAGCCGGGTGCAGCTCCATTGAAAATCTGGCGTATGGTAAATAGCCCTTAAATTAGGTCCCTGGCCTTGCAGCTTGGTTATCTGTGATGATCGGAACAGTGTGTGCTGCTTGAAAAGACCCATTTTCCCTCTGGCACATCATTTAACATGTCTCATTTACCAGGAAAATATGCAGGTCACACACTAAGAGATTTCTGGTCACATCCTTACCCCGCTCAATACAAATTTTAAGGATTTGAATTAAAACAACTATTACATTTCTTTTTTTCCCTTGTATTTCCACCTGATAAATATTAATGCTTTTTTTTTCCCTTTGACCACAATAACTTTAAAGTGGGCGCCTTCAGCGGGAAGCAAAAATAACTCATTACCTGGTAATACCAGGTAATGCATGATCTAGGTTGAGGTAATATCTCAACCTAGATCTTTGAAGGGCAAGCGAATATAAAATCAGAAACAACGGACACAGTAAAAGGAATTAGTAGCAGAATTAGCTACCATACCAGGAAATGAATGACTATGCAGCTCGACAAAGAAGAGGGAAAAGGAGAGAGACACGAAAAAAAGAGTAAAGTAGCGGCAGTCTTTGCTTTGAAAGTATTCATTGTGGTTACAGCCAGGTTTCAGACTCCAGTCCTTCAGTCGATGCAATTTTTTAGTTTCAAAACAGTCATTCAGCCATAATACAGCCCATTCAATACCTTAAGTGATATTGATGATGGCAAACATTATACTAAGAGAGAATTGTAGTTGCATAACTTTATCCTTGGCCTCCATTGGATCAGACTGACACCTTCAAAAAATTTCAACTTTGGATTTTTTTCTGTCTTTCCTGCAAACAAACCTGAGCAGGTTGCATCAACAGATCTTAAATGAGATTTGAGCGTGGACGGTGGCCTCTCCACCACAGTACTAAAACACAGTGTGAGATAGCGGCTTTTCTCATTGGAAGATATTTGAGTCCATTCCTTGAAGTTTCAAAAGAGCGTGCAAAATCAGGCCAACCGTAACCGGAATTTTATATTTTCATTTTAAAATTTCCATAATTTCTCCTCTCAACTTGATGAAATACTTTGCATAGACAACATCCCACACTCCCAAGAAAAATTTGTTATTTATACGTGAGGCTGTATTTGTGCACGTCCCAAGTCAGCGCTTTTAAGTCGTGGCAGAGGAAAGCTCCGGAAACAAGAGACATCTTTCTTCTTGTGCTTTGCGAGTCACTGCCATTAGTTACAGTGCCCTCTTGCCGGACGTAACACCACACTGAGAGAAAATTCAAACAACCGTAAATCTGATTTGTAAAGTTCTTAAATTCCTATTTTGCTAAATTATTCAAAAATCAGGCATGTGCTATTCTTTAATTCATGAACTTCTTCACCTATTTCTCAACAGCCTCTACTGAAAACTTGTTTGATGGGATATCATTATCAGTCTTTGGACAATGAAATGTTTCCCCTCTACTAATCACAAATGTACTTTTTAAATTGTAGTTTTTCACATCGTGAATCATCATGGAATAAATTTATGCTGCCGCAGTTACTTTTTAATGCTACTTTTTAATGCTCTGCTCTAAGAAAGTGTTAAATCTATTTGAAGAAATTTTATGCCCTCCAAATGATACGAAATACCAGAAGTCTGTGGAAACGTTGCTGAACCTGGATGTTCGGCCTCTCTCGTTGTCAAGTTTGAACTGTACAAGCATTAAGATTTAAATCAGCAGCTGTCATCAAATGAATTGGTTGCTTTATTCAACTGAATACATTTATTTTAACCTTGTCAAGATAATTATTCTGCCTGGGAATACAGACACACCTACTTGTTCTTTCATTCTGCTTTTCTTCTCTAGTCACGAATCACAACAATACTGTCATCTAAAAAAAAAAAAAAAAAAAATGCAAGACATACATATACACACACAAACAACACACACATTAAAAAAGCCTGCCATGCTCTGCATAAAACTTTTCATATCCAAGATGGCTGATAAAATTTGCAGTAAGAAGACAATCACCCTCATTCTCAATAACCTCTATGGCGGGTGCCCAAGATAATAATTTAGTCGATTTTCAATTTGACTGTTCCGGAGTATCTGTGGTTTAATGTGATGCAGCCTTCACTGCCCTTCAAGAGAGAATTAGAGAAGACTTGCAAAGACTTTTCATGGCTGGCTGCAAGTCAACAAACAGTCTAACACAAAGTACATTGAGCTCTTTGTGCCCTTGGTACAAGTCGGACCGTATTCTCTGTTCAAGTGGTGTCTGACACGGCTTGCCTTTTGAAATATAATTAAGACTTTGCCCACTCACTGAACAGTACGAGTCCTTGACAGTGTCAAACTGGGAATGCCCTTTTGAGCAGATATATTAATATCCGTTTCTTGTCAAATCTGTGAGCCAAACTGAATCATGACCTGGCGAGTGCAATATTTGGTGCATTTATTTCGTGTTGATGAAGGACACGCTCTTGTCAAATACAAAATGCATTCAATATTCTCTTCATTTCCCCATCGCTGGCAGTATCACAGCAAAGCCATTTAGGATGCTGGCTAGCGGTGCATTTTTCAGCAGTGGCTGATGAACACACCTGCCAGGAGCCACATCCTTTGTTTGAACGACATACAGTATTTGCATTTCAATTACCAACTCACCCCTTGTTCAAGGCCCGCTGTCACTGAAAAGAAATGCTACACTCATTACTTTTTTTCCTATATCCATTTCTTGTGACGACTGAATCATCGCAAGGACCTCCCAAACAAGCTTGTGCAAGGACTGATGTGCAGGTCAAGAGCAGAAAAGAGAAGTAGATCAAATCGAGAAGTTGGTCATATATCTTCAACAGTTAGCATTTAAACAGCGTTGCAAGAAGAAACAAGTCTGCAATAAATCCTGGCCCTAAAAATAACACATGCAAGCGCTGAATACTGATTGTGCTCCGCTAGCATTTGAGAATATTTATTGCCCCCTCAGATGCGCACGCTCCCCATAACGCCTCATGATGAAATGGCTCCAATTTCAATCTGACCTTGAGAGTGTTCTCGTTGTGCCTCGCTCCAACATGCAGCGAGTCATTACGAGACACTTAAGATGTGGCCGGACGGCGCAAGCGGTCCGACGAAATCCGCTTTTTAAATAAGACGGCAATTTGAGAATTTCAAAAAAACCCACCAAAACCACGCAAGCCGGATACAAAGGGCAGCGCTGTGTGAGACTGACATCTTTTTTCCCTTTTTTTTTCCTTCTTTGGCAAAATGGAAATATGACTCAAACTTGACATTTATAGCTCACAGTAATACTACCAGTAATGGATCAAATGAGCAGGCGATGTTATTATGGGGCGGAGCAGACAGTGGTGCAACCATCATACCTTGTATTTTCATTTGTGTCAAATCAGAACCGCTGCATTTCCGTGCTGTTAATCCCTCTCCCTCCCTCTCTCCCTCCCTCTCCCTCTGAATGACAGGCCTCAAATACCTCCCGGCATGGCTGGCGGAGAACACCACTGAATCAAACTGCCAGGCCCTCAGAAACAAAGACAACCAGAGCTCCAGCGCCACAGATCAATGCAGCTACAGGTCACAGACAACACCGTCAATAAATGATTCCACTAAAAACACCATTAACGCAGTTTTGACTTCTGACAGCTGTTTCTGAGAGTCACGCGGCACAAAGTTACAACCTGTCTGGTTTGGTATGTAAAAGACAAAAAAAAAAAAAAAAAAAATAGGAAATAAATAGGAAAAACAGCTTTATTACCAAGCAATTATAAAGCAATTACCTGATTTCATGAAGTTGTTAGAATGGCAATGGCTAATTATGATTTAATTAGTTCATGAGTTTACTTCCCTAGTAAGCTGAGAGAAAAAGAGATGAATGGCTGATGGTATGTCTTACCAAGTTTGAGAGTAAAGCAGTATCACCTAAATTAAAGTTAATGCTAATTTAGGGCCGGCGAACCACACACGATGTCATTCACACAGAACATCCACCACTGCCATCGTGTGCCGACCAGACTGAGAAGGTCACTTTAAAAAATGCAATCTGTTACAGATTACTGATCTGCTACACATCACCTACTTAAAATTGTCAGTCAGTAATGTAATCCACCAGATTAATCAAATTCAGTAATCACAATCTAATTGCTTTGAGTTGGTTTTGGATTGCTTTGCCTCTACAGTCAGTAAAATATGATGTCGAACAGACAATTTATTCCATTCCAATTTGCAGACTAATTTGAATAGGGATATTATCCTCCTCTTCAAACATTATCGACTGTTATTTCCCAGAAGTATCTAATCTGATTATAGTAGCAATATAGTTGGCTGCGCTGTTATTAGAGAGGAATTACAGAGGAATACAAACAGTGTGGCCTTTTGTTGTTCCTTTGTTGATCCAAATCTTTCTGTGGCATAGAGACCTTCGAAACAACATGTGTCACGGATTATCCGGGGCTTATAGTTGTAGGCAACACTAGCTGAGATGGCTAGCTGCTGATTTAAGGAGCAAAGGAAGAAATTGGATTCAGCAACTAGCAATTAATGCGACCCAGAGGACTTCTATAGTCAAGATTTGACTTAATCTTGAGCGCCAACATGGCCTGGAACGATAAGACCAAGCTGACACTGAACAACCAGGTGGCTCACTCTAAAATCTTCACGCGTAACTATTACCACGATGTTTGCTGGCCATCTAGCTACTTGCTGAACTGTCGATTTGTTTTGCAGTTCTACATGTCAATACAGCTCAGGATTTGTTTGCAGGATGGAAAACATATAGCAAATTTAGTGTACAGAACACGCCAGCAAAACAGCTGACAGTTACTTTGTTTCCCAGCCAAATTATACAAACAATCACATTTTTTATTTTTGCCAATATTAGCACAGTATCTGATCAGTTACTGTGATTCAACTGGAGATGAAACACTAATTTTTCTTTCAAAATTTTACCTCATCAATATATTCCACTTTTCAGGTAGGATTTTACAAAAAAAAAAAAAAGTACAAGAATTGGTGTGTTTTATAATTATATTTTGTTACTGCATAACTCCCTCTTACATATTTCCATCAGGATATCCTACTGATGTTTTTTAGTTTATTATAAGTGTAGCAACAGGCTACCGAGACCAAGAATAGGCTCCACACAAACTTCCTACCTCTTCCCTCCCTGTTGATTTCGATAATCACCTCTACTGATTTCTTACTAATTAGCCCATGAATCATCTAAGCGATTTAATGGGGAAAAAAGCTATTTTATAAACAGAGCAACAACAGTTGCATTGCTGTCATTATTCCTCTGTAATTCCTTTCTAATATCAGACACATTAAGTTGCTTCTCAGAAACCTACAGGCACCAATTGCTCTGTTATCCCAGGAGGGAAATCCCATTACTTGTAATCTATTACTCTCAGCTCTACATGACACGAAACAACCACTTAAGGCTCCGCAGCCAAAGTGCGAAAAAGCACATCTTAAACCAAAAGAATTCACAACTATTAACCTGTGCAAAGGTGAGCGAATAGCATTTTGGTGGAGTATAGAGTTGCCGTGGTTATGGTATAAGGGTGCCTGGCGGGGTGATGATGCGTGGAGCTCCTAATCAGAAACACCAAGCTCCCAGTAATTTGTTAGCCCGAGTTAAGGTCAAACCACAAACGCTGCATGATTGAATCACCCCCAAAGTCCCTATTAGAATTTGCATTTTAAAATATATCCATTATTTATGTGCGTATTATTCAAATGGTTCACTGTAGTTCCCCTGAGCACAGTGCGCAGGGAGGGCCCACAGCAACTGGACGACAAAACTGGAGACAGACCATCAAATAATGGAGAGAGAGAGAAATAATTGCGACAGAGGGGGGAAAAAAAAGAGTTGCTTGCACTCTTAGGAGGTGTCCATCACAGTGAGTAGTTTAGCAAAGTCTCTCTCCCAGCTTTCACAAAAGTTCAACCACTGTGTGACCTCCTGAAATATTTTTAGACAGCATTAGCTGCAACATGTCTGCGTGCTGTGAAAGGATGATTATGCAGAGATGAACAGTAAAAAAAAAAAAAAAAAAAAAAAAACAGTGCTATGTTTTCATCAACAAATAAAAAATATGAAATTACAGGGCAGCGGCTGTTAAACAAACCTGGTATTAAGTGATGATTCTCCTCCATCCATGACCAAACAGGCTTTCATGTAAATTATATATGTTGCTAAACTAAGCCTCCCACCATGACACCGTTTGGAAGTTTAAGTTGCAGTTTTTAATTATGCCATGACTACAGTGCTGGTGTGAAATCAACCATGTCAGTGGCCTTCCAGTGGTTAAAAGCAATTCATTCCCCTGTGCAGTGCCTTTTGTATTTCATGCTCTGTTCTGCACTGGAGGCCCCTCACTGAAGCTAAACCAAATTCGGACTAAATCTATCCCAGATACCGGTGCAGGGGGGGAGAGAGAGCACAGTCAATTGGCTAATGATTTTGTTTCCCACTGTTTTCAAGAAAACCTCTTTTAAGCCTTGCTTAATGTCCGCTTTGTGCACCCAACTGAAAACCTGGCCAAGTCAACCAAGGAGGTTTCAAAGCAATGGCTGTCAACGGCTATTTATAATCAAAGAAAGTGCAGGCACTTAGATAACCTTTTTCAAATTAGAATGAACAAGTGAATGTTTTAGTTTTGCCAGGATTCAAGATTCACCCTCAGGCGGCACCTTTAAAATCGTTGTTCATAATTGCTCTTTCTGTACCCATATTCATTTACACATATATAAACCGGGTAGCACACAAAACCTGAACACAGCTGAATGCCTATTGTTGCATGTAACCACTGCTTGGAGCGCCTGAAGCGCTTTGTGTCAAAGGTGTGAGACGAGTCGGACTGAAGTGCCAGACATGCTGGTGAGAGAAATGTATTGTTTACTTGTGAATTTTAAACGCTACTCACTCTGCCTCCTCACTTGATATCTGATATTTCACATGACATGATTGATGCTTTAAAAGCCTCCATTCGGAATCACCTTTCGTATGGAGTTAACCTTAAGGTGGCGGCGCTCTGAATGTCAACCCCTCCACATGTGGACCTTTTTAAATGCCACTGCTCTTTATTCCGCAATTGTGGAACAGGACAGACAAAGGGATGGGGGAGGGGATAGAGGAAGAGGGGAGGAGGCTGACAGATGAGAGAGCTGGGTTTGTTGCCAGCCGAAAACCAAATGACATACAGTCAGCTAGACTCAGCAGGGAGTTCATTTAACACTTGAAGGGGAGTACCGCTACTAAGTGTAGGTCTTTCAAGGGCTAGAGAGTTGATCCGTTCATTTGCTGATGTGCTCAATTACATAGTTGGATGAATGGCGGCCCTGAACTGGAAAGCCCAGCCTCCTGATCCGGGTTCACAGAGCTTCAGTAAACTGCTGTGTAAAAACTAACCTTGAATGTGCAGCTACCACAGGGCCCAATGTGACCATGCACTGCACTATGTGAAGATTTTTTTCCCCATCATCTAAATTGTGCTTCCGGGAGAAGCACAAATTGTGATTACGTGAGAACAGAACATCGGGATTCACTGAGTCGCCTAAGGAAACGCATGAAGCTCGAAAGACCTGACATTTTTAACCCTATAAAGCCATTTGTATCATATATGATACACATTTTCAATTCCATTTTTCGTTTTCAGTTTAATCAATACTTGACCAAAATACTGTTGTATAGCTTTGAACACTTCCCCTGTTCACCCTGGACCATACCATTGGCACTTCAAGTACATATCATATATCATACACCAGAAAGGTCGTGTAATAACATATTTTTCGATTTTTTTTTGTTTTGTTTTTTGTTATAGGACTAAATAAAGGGTTCAGTTTCAAAAAAAATGAATTTTCTGCCAATTCTTTCATAGTTCAGGCTTTATAGGGTTAAAGTGTTCACAAGTGTATGCACTCACGGCAAACACAAGATATGCTTTAATATCAGATACTGTTTTTGGAGGCAGAACATCTGGATCAGTAATGATAGCTCGCACGGATCCACACTGTTAACAAGGTGTAGTTTTTCTTTATATCACCCTTTGGCTTCAGTCTTTTTTTTTTTTTTTTGCTTTGTGCATTCTTTGTACATATTTAACTGAAAAAGCCAACAAATCCATTGAACAGCGCAGCATCTAAAAGCCGAATGTAAATAAAAAATGACACCCTCCAACAATGTCACAATCCCACAGTGAAGTAAGTTCTCCCATACAAAGTTGATGGTGAATAATGCTGTTTTAGACCATGCATTGAAGATTCGAAAGGTACACCCCTGGATCAGACGTAACAAACGGCATTTCTAATCACATGTAACGTGTTAATTGATCATTAAAAGGCACACTGACGGTGTTTGGGAACTCGTTTTTACACTGCAGGGCTTAACTGTTGACACGGACGCCCAAAACCTATGATTAGAAAGCGGAGGGATGAGATGCAGTGGTGGCAGCAATGGCTAATGATTAGGGTAAATCCAAGATGACAGGCGTGTCAAGTTGCCTCGGGATCAACAATGACCCCCTGACAGTTGAACGACTTGAGCAAATCTGACAACTTTTCACATGCTGCGCGGGGCATTTCGTCTGACCACAGCCATGTGGGCTCGTATTTGTTGTTCTGTGGCGCTCTTCTTTACATTGTCACGAGATTTGCCCAAAGCAATTCCAGCCTTGAAGAGATGAAGACCGGGAGTCAAGCGTCATCCGTGATCCGTCGGTGTCCTGTAACAGCTGTCTCGGGCATCAGAACACGCGGCTGCCGCTATCCCATATTACATCTCTGCCACTCAGTGCCAACGGATCAGCAATCCAATTTCACACACGCGCGCTCACAGGGAGGCAACGCTGACGCAGGAATGAGGATCTACGCTTCAACGAAGACAAGAAGATGTTTGAAGTGGCTAGAGGGGTGGCAGCGGGGGGAGAGACAGGGAGAGATGGGGTTGAGGAGTTAGATAGAAAGAGAAATGAAGGTAAGAGTGACTGAGAGAGATAAAACGCAGGCGCGATAAATTGGGGAGGTTTCTCTCGTTGCGGTACTTCCATCAATTGAGATATTGCAGAGTGAGAGTAAAAGAAGCTCTTAATTCTTGAACCCTGATTTGATCTTAGGAGACAAAGCAAATGACGTGCACGGGAGCCCGAGAGAAAGGGGGAAAAGAAGAAAAGAGCAAGTCTGTGGGCCCAATCTGTCTTCTGTAAATACACCTTTGTTTACATAGTGACGTCCATTGTCATGCTGGGCTTCGGCTGAGCCGAGATGAGCGCAAAGATCCCCGTGTAGTGCTGTGAGAGCAGATGTACAGTACAACACGCTCGCCTCTCCTTTCAGTATCACACGCTCAAAATGCATCGTCATTGCAAAATCAAGAGAGGGAGGGGTGGAGGTGGGTGGGTTGTGGTAGGTTGGGTGCATCTCATCTTTCACAAAGCAGGGAGATCTGAATCTGATATCATATGACTGCTTATTAGATTGAGCCACCAGGCCGTCAGATTGGAGCCAGACTCACAAGACAGCCGGTGTGTTGAGGAGGAGGCTGCTTTCCATTCCCACCCACACAACGCAGCAGAACTGAGGAGAGCAGACCCTTGCTGGGCCATCTTCTTGTCTCCTGCCAGAGCCGTGGATGCAGTCCTTTGTAAAGCCCACAGTATCCAGCACAAACTCACTCCACTGCCAGCACCCCGAAAGCTCTCTTATTTCGGGACGTCCGCAGCTCCAGAACAAAAACCTAGCTCCACTTCTGTTTTTTTTTCTAAGCAGATTAAAGCCAAGCTCTGACGGAGCACAGGCATCTAAACACAGACAAAGACGGGGAGGACTTGGCCAGGTTGCAGGAGTGTGATCGGAGCGACAGGCAGTTGGGATGGACAGGTGCAGCTCTCCATTGTTGGCACAAAAGGCCAGCTGGGATCCTGCCCCTGTAGACGGGAACACAGATGCAGGAAAGACCCAGGAGAGGATATGAATTGGATGAACCCGGCAGAACATCCTGTCATGGTGAGATTGACAAGACCGACAACGATAACAGATGCCTTCACCTTTGCTTTGACCTGTTGCATTATTATCGTTCCACATCTGCCCACAGTTTTATTTTTATACACGGCACATCTTTTCTTATCAAGAATACCGCTGTCAAAGACTCCGCCTTATAAAGGACGCCAGTGTCCTGGCCGTGTGACGACGGTGTGAGATTTCTGATAAATCTGTCGTCAGAAGTATGATTCCCATTTTCCAACAATGCGATCTGAAAATGAACTCTGACAGTTCCCTTTTTACAGTGCATTTCCTCTGACAGCTTGACAGTGTGCAGCTTCACAACTGAGGTGCTCTCCCTCTCTCTCTCTCTCTCTCTCTCTCTCTCTTCCTACCTCCCTCTGTCTGTCTCTCTGTCTTTCTATCTGTCCTTGATTAGCACCACTGCAATGTGGCCTGGTCTGATTCTGAGTGGAAAGCTTTAATTCTCCCCACATGGTGTCAAGATATCCAGACCCCGGTTCGATTGCTCGTGGTAAACAGACAATCACTGCTTCTCGTTAACACTCCAAAGTTTCCATGTATCATCTCAAGGAAAATCACAGCCTAATCCCTGCGTGCTCCCCTGAGGCCCACTGATTTTAATGACTCCGTTGCAGATGCCTGACCGAGGATTTGTTTGTACACAAACATTAAGCGTTTGTGGAAAAAGATGATTAAGAATTAATGTAGGACCTGTGGAAAGTAAAACAGTGGACTGGGAAAATTACGACGCTTTGTCCATAAACTGTCAGACCCAATAAAATCAAGTGAAGCCATCTTACGAGACACGTTGAGCCCTGAATGTGGACAATAATATTCCTTGGAAACATCATGCCTACGGTGCCAGGAATTAGGATGTTGTGCTCCTACGGAGGAAAAATCCAATCAGAAAAGGCAAAAAGGAAGTGACATTTCTAATAGCAGCATGTCTAATACTCGAGGGCAGCTCTCTGCACACACTGTAAGGGCTATCTTTATTCAAGCTGACATGTGGACCGGATGGACAAGCCAAAAAAGAGCTGAAAGGTTCTCCTCCAGCACTCTGCCATTCACAGATAAAAACATATTCATAATCTCGTAAGCAGCCGCACAAAAAGAACAACACAAGGAAAGGATCCCTCCTCGCCAGGTTTTAAAATTTCATAACAGTTGAGGCACCGAAAGTGAGATAATTAAATAGATACTTGACTGACCTTTGAAACTACGTTCAGGTTTGACATAATCTGCATATGAATAGTAAATCAAGACCGTGGCGATGAAATGAAGTATTCCTCACCAATCATTAATATTTCATTTAGTCTACTTCTGAGAAACGTACAACCCAACTGGATTTTCCTCCATTTTCGCTGTGAATGCAAATGGCATGCAGCAAGTCTGTGATGGGATGACAACACATATAAGCTAATAAATCACACCCAGGCAGCAGCGTGTGGAGATTGTTTACCCTGCTGCTCCTACGGAAAAAAAAACAAAAAACACAGTGGTACATCTGAAAGATCACTTGGTATTTAAGCAGGCGTTCCAAGTGCACGAGCTAAAAACTTTTAAATTTTAATTCCGGTTAACATGTCAGAAATTACTGAGCAAACGATTCATCCTATTTTTACTCAAAAAGAAAAATAAATAAAATGCAGGCACTTTTTACTATATGCACAGTTAAGTTCATCCAAAAAATTCTTTCCAAAGCTGGATGTACCAGACATATTTCAATGTGTATTAGTGATATGATCAGATAGGAAATAATTTATGGCCACTGATGGAGTGAAGTCTCAGCAAGAGCAACATAAAGACAGTTTTAACTCAAATCCGTTCAGCTTGAACAGATGACACTTTTGTAAATTTGTATTTATATTCACACTGTTTCCCTCCTGACAAGTAAGAACCAATAAATCTTACAACTCCAAAGGGGGGTCATAAAATCATATCAGAGTAATTAATGATCAAACATTTCACACTGAGACGTGCAATAGTTTATGGTATTCATATCTTAACAAAAGGCAGCCTGGAGAACATATTCATTTTGAAGCTCTGAATCAATGCATTTTTCTACTCGGTGCTCTCGGCTATCACCATATGGGAGCTGGGATTTCTTTAAAGCCCCATGGTGAGTTTGTGTGCCTTGGAAATGTAAAGTTTCATCTTATCTGGGTGATAGAGCTCCACCATTTGATAGAACAATTGTAGCTTCCTCTCCTATCTGAAGCTAATTCAAAAGCCACTCTCACCTGCAATCTCTCTCTCTCTCTCTCTCTCTCTCTCCCTCCCTCCTGTCTCCTTTCTGTCTTCCTCATCCCGCTTCCCTGGTGTGCACCTTCTTAAACTTTAATCATCTCATATTCAATACATTTCACTGCAACCTCGTAGCAAGGTTATCCTGATTTTCAAAAGCATTTTTTTTTCCTCCTCTTATAGCCTCAACCTCGATAACGATTCAATGATTTCAACATCTTCCAATCTATTCATCACCAGGCTCCCAGACATAAAACTGAGGTTTACATGACGAGTTTTCACGTGGGCTGGCTCCACTACGGATACAAAGGCCCAGCAAAATACAACCTAAACCACTGGTAATGCACTTCAAATGTGATGCACAGTCATATCTGACTGTCAAGTTGGCTTGCCGTCTTTGTAGCTGCCTCAAAAACTGCTGAAATATACCAAACCTGACTGGAATATATTTTTTGTAATACAGTCTGCATGGTTCTCTTTGTCACTCAACTGTCACCTTACAGTGCTTTTTTTTGTTGCTTGCCCTGGCTGCAGAAAAAAAAAAAAATCATTCTGCTGAGAGGGGTTTTGTGAGGGTTTTTTCCTTTTTCGATTGTGTCTGAGGAAGGCCATGACACCTGCTGTTCCCTGGATGCCATGTTGTGTTGGCCACAGCATGGGGTCTACCTCAATCTCTGGGCTAGCTGACCTGGCTGCAATCAATGACAGACAAGACACAATATGTCATTTTGCTTCAAGACAAGGCCTATTGATGATCTCAGTACAGTCAATGCCGGGGTATTGAAGTTCTGTGCAGCCAGTTTTGTGGCCAGTGATAAAAACAGTTTCAAAAGAAGAACTTCCCAAATACAGTAACAAATACAGTCCATTCCATGTAGCCTACATAATGCCCTAGACTTTAAAACAAAGACATACCTACAAAGACACAGCCTACATACATTTTTTTTTTTTTAAATCCACATACTGAATTTGAGTGAGCATTCATGCAGAGTACTTGTGTATCAAGTCTAACAGTACCTGAACCCCAGTATTGCGCATTGGGTTCTGTCACTTGGTCCATTTATATATGCTTCTTATATCTATTCATACACACTGTTTCTATTATATATACACTGTTTACATTTATATAGGCTGTTTATATTTATTTACATATACTGTTTATAGTTTATACATACTGTTTATATTTATACATATTGTTTATAATTGATATATACTGTTCATACTTATATATTGTATATTTTATAATTACATTTCTTTTTTTCTATTCTTTTTTTTTTTTTTTTTTTTTTTTACCTTGCTTTATTTATTTATTTAGGCTTATACTGGGACCTGAGTTCTAATTTCGTACCACTAACGTGTAAATGTGAGCTGGTATGACAATAAAGTTCCTTGAATCCTTACAAAGTACAATGCACTAAGCCATCTATGATGACTACTAGGACATCAGGCTATGCAATCATAAGCATCCAGCATCATCAGAAAGGCGGCACCAGCCAACAAATGTTACAGGATTTAATGTGCGAGTGCTGGTATGCCACTATTGGGTTACCAGGGCACCTCCCGTTGAGTTGAATGAGGCCCAAGACACCTCCAGATGGCTCCACAGTGATTTTGGCACCCCAGAACCACCCACTCTCAACACCAAACAGCCCACAGCTAAAGTTGCCTGGACCTCCGTGGTTGCTCAGTTATCACTAAAACTCACCACTGATTCACCAACAATCACAGAGCAAATCACATCAGTAAACAATTCAACCAAAAGCTGACAACTCACCCCGGCTACCAGTTCTATACGATCACATTGTGTGTCTCCAGTCTCAATCAAAATGTAAATGTTATATTTTCTACATGTTACAACTTCTTAATCCCAGAAATTGGACATTGGACAGCATATGTGACACCCTGTGCAACTAACATGCTAGATTAACCACACCACAGCTAACGTCTCTGTCAGCCTGCATGCTGCAAGATGGGTAGTGCAATAAAATACAACTCCAGCCATTTCTGGTGCTACAACCAAGCGAACAAGCCAAAATAATCAGGATCCCTGCATGCCACCATAGCAATCATGATAATAGTAAATTGTGTCAGTGTGTAAAAGTATTTATGTCTTTCAAACAGCATGCAGGATTCCCTTTATCTACAAGACAAAAAAAAATGTGTTATTAGGAGAGGTAGGCAAAAAAAAAAAAAAAAAAAAAAAAAAATGCCTCTGATTTTTAAGCCTCTTAATCTAGATTGTTTTAAAAATATATATTATTTGGATTTTTTTTAGTCTATTTCAGCTTTTACCAGCAGTTGATCAATACTTTGTTTTTGCAAAGCTGAAAGAATAGAATAGAAAGCCTTGCCACGGTGCAAGTACAGCAAAATGATGAGTGCTACTCCTGATCAGCGCAATTAATAAGAGTAAAACAATTGAAGTCAGAAAGCCAAGAGCCGCTGAGTCTGTGCGCGCTGCCATCTCTGCTAAAAGCTCTCTTTATTGACCATTTATACACAATACTTGCTGTAGCAGGCACTGCATTTGTGCTCAGTAAGAGCAGAGATCCAAACTTGGGCTCTCGTGCTGAAAAAGTTAAAACATTTTAATCAGGGGAAGAGGGATTTACCCTTTCAAACTAGGGCATTAGAGCATGTAGGAAAATATCAAAGTTTCAATGGGGTATCTGTAGGAAGGTGCTCTGAGGAATATTAATATACATATTAGCAGATGAAAGACTCCAGCTTTGGCCTATGTTTATAATTCCTATAAAATCCCCACACATAGCCCATAAAAAGGCTGTTAAACGCTTGTGTGCAAACTTTGTGCAAACACTGCTCTCAGCATTAACCACGGGACAAATCTTTCACGAAACCTTTCCCAGGTTTAATCACAACAAAAACACACATAATAAAATAGCCGCATTTATGGATAATTGTTTGATGAATCCATGGAAATTAATTGCTTTTGTGTCACTCCTCCTGACCCCAAACAGTCCTGATTGTGGAGATTTCTCCTTCACTAATTCACAACCTGTCGGGCCGCCTTAAATGACTATTCATCAGCAGGACACAGAAATAGCTGTGGTCATCAGCAGCTCAGAATTAATCCCTGTGTGCAGTGAAAATACATCCGCGATGACAACATAATAATACATAAAAATTAATTAAAGGCCCGTCTGGGGTAAACAAAGTGTAGCTCTGAATTAACTACAGTCCGCCGTTCCATGTGGCTAGCCTTACATCAGGATGGACATCGTGAGCAGATGGTACTTTTTGACTCTCAGCATTTGCCTTACTTACAAACGCGCGCAAACACACACACACAAACACACACACACTCACCATGCCAACCAGAAAACGACTCTTAACTTGATAATTTTAGCCTGAAGGAAACCACATCACATTAGAGCAAAAACTCATAACAGATCACAGAAAGAACAAAAGCAAACACTCAAACTGTGCACACACACTATGTCTACAAATACACAAGGAAGTGATTATTACACACACACACACACACACACACACACACACACACACACACACACACTCGCACACATAAAGACATTATTACACTGATCCATACGAGCATGGGTTCATCACGCACGCGGACACACACTACATGTCAAGCTCTTAGGCTGTGTCCCCTTTGCGGGCCCCGGGATCTTTCAGGAGAGAGTCTCCAAACAGTGGAGATCAATAACGGCCTGTCAGCTTTTTAGTGTAGCCACGGACAGAACTGAGACACAGGGACCAAGGGAGAGAGCTGCATCCGTCCATCAGACTCTCTGTGACCCCCAACAGCTTTGATCGAAGATGACAGAAAGAGAGTGAGAAAGAGAGAGAGAGAGAGAGAGAGAGAGAGAGAGGGAGAGCGTGTGTAAGGGCAAGAGACAGCCAGACCGAGAGAGAGGAAAGAGGGGCTCCTATAGTGTGGGCCACCTCTTGAGGCCCCTGTATATCTTCTAGGCTTTAATTAAAGCGGAGCCCAGACTCTGGGTATTTCCCTTTCCAAATGTCGCTGCGTGGTCTCTAATGCCCGCCTTACAAAGGGCTGTCAAAGGCAAGACAAAGTAGAGAGGTAAAGCCTTGAATGAAGCGAGCAGACTGCACGGGCATCTGGGGAGGGATATGCATAATGTCAGCTGCATATGTGTGCAGACATTCATACATATAGAGGAAGACGCACACATGTGCATGTACGGCATGGCACGCAGAAGAAAAAAAAAAAAAAAAAAAAAACGCACACCCAGGCCTGCGGATGGGTTTCACTCTGACAAGTGGGAGCAGTGCTGAGGCGCATGAGCCACACTGAAGGCACCTAATTGCTCTGGCAGCCATTGAATGACGACAATGGTCACGATGGGAGCTGGCGAGACTTTGCCCGGATGTATGTAATTATTCAGCTGCACAAAAGGAGGGGCCGACGCGGTGTCAGAGCAGATTTAATGTTTCTGTGGTCAGTGAATTCAGCGGGGCAGCTAATGATGCTCACTTGGGGGCTAAATTACCGATGCATTGTTTACCTCTGCTCCTGGCAGCGGTTAGAGTGCGGGCCCTGCAGAGAGTGAGAGGCCAAGAAGGCGGCAAAGAAAAACAGCTCCTGAAGTTCAAATTAAACCAAATGATCTGATAGTGAGGAGGAGTGCTGAAAGAAGATGAATGGTATCCATGGAAGCGGAGGCGAGGGAGAGGCTGAGATGTCTAACTCTTTTTTGATGAAGGCCCCTCTCCTCACACACTGCTGACAGCCAGCTAGCTAGCTAAATCCCTGGACGAGGGGGCGGTTAGCCCAAATGCACTGTAGAGTGCTTGAATATACCACTCAGACACTTCCAAGATTTCACTGTGAGACCTAAATACAACTAAAAATAAGGTACACAATCAATCAGAGACTCTTACCTTTTTCGTCTGGCAACCAGAAGAGGAAACCACTCAATATTGCCAATTCCGTCACGTGGGAGCCCCACTAGATGTAGGCTAGTGACCCATTTTAGCTCAAATATATAGTGCAGTCAATATTTAGCACAGTCAATATATAACCTGCTGATACCTTTTTTAATGGTGATCCCTATATTCAGAAGGTAGATATACATGGCCAAAACTTAAATACATATTCTGAAACAGACAAGCATAAGATCTGGTTATACTGCCTTATGTTTCATATATTAATTAGAATGTTCTGGTTTATTGGATTTTTTTTTTCCCCAAAAAACACCTGTCAGGGCACAATGAGCAGTACTGCTGTAAGCACCTATATTCTGGCCCAATCTCAACCACTGTCACAGGTCATTTACATAATGAAAGAAGGAAATTAGTGAGGAGGAAAAGGCAGGACAAGCCTGCCATTTGGGCGAGAGAGAGAATGAAGATGGAAGTAAACGGTTTGGCAGGAATGGGGCATTCCAGAGAGAGGGAGAGGGAGAGAGAGAGAGCGAGAGAGAGAGAGAGGAAGAATTGGAGTGAAGGATAAGGGTAGAGAGTGCAGAAGGCAGAAAGAGAGCAAAGAGATAGAGCAGAGGGACTTGGAGAGCTGAGACAGTTGAACCATGAAGACGGGCAAGCCAGTGAGTTGGACAGTGCAGAAACAGTTGGAGGAGGTGGAGGAGCTGAACTGGAGGATGGCAAGAGGCAGAGGGAAGTTGGAGAGCCTCAAAAAGCATAAAGAAAACTGGAGATTATGTCCAGTTGGAGAGTCCTCAGAGATTTAAAAAAGTTGACAGAGAGGCAATATGTGGAAAACAAACCTGACAGAGGGAGACTAAGAGGTTTTCCAAGAAGAGTCAGAAAGAGGCAACAAAGCGTCCGTCTGGACAGACGTCTTACCTTGGCTGATGCTGCAGTGACCGATCCTGCCGCTGTGATGCCTCGCTTGACCACCATGTCGCTGCTCGACGTTGTCACGGCGACTGTAACCGGGGTGGGAAGGAGGGAGGGGATGACTGGGAGTGGAAGGAGTCCCGGCCGGTTGTTGCCATTGACAACAGCGGAGGCACAGCTATGACTGGCTCCTCCATTGTGGAGACCGGAGGGACGGATGTCTCTGCGCTCCCAGGGTCCCCGGTAGTCCCTTTCAAAGCGGTGATGGTGGCGTGACATCACTTCCTCTTCCACTCAGAGGGAACGACGGGAGCCGGCCTGCGGGACAGAGACAGAGACAGACGGGAGGCAGAAGTTTAGAAATCACTCCACAAAGTGGGAGATAACCAAATCCAATGTTGGCACCACAGCCATTAGGGGGATATTATTATAATGTGGAGGAGCTGCCTGTCAGAAACAGTGTGGCGAAGATCCAGATGAGTAAAACAACAGGGTTCCAAAGATAGAAAGAGAGGGAGGGAGGGAGGAAAAGAGAGAGAAATAGAGTGAGTGAAAGACCATGTTGACATGAACGTGTGAATGCTCTGAATGCTCTCAGCATCTGCTCCCATTGCACCCGACTGACACGGAACACACTGCGGCTCATTTGTTGCCTCTAATTCCTGTTCTCCCAGTCATTAACGAGGGCTGCGACAAGAGGGAGAGAAATGAGCACTGCTGTGCAGGTCTATAAAAAAAACACCATCACCGCTGGCACCATAAGGAGCTAAATTAGTTACTTCAAGCATCTAGGCTGCAACAGAAGAGGTTAAAACAATATGGCAAAGGGAGGCACGGGCAGGTAGGCGCATGCATTCAAGCAGACTTGAGGACAGCACAGCAGTATCGTGACCTTGGGGTCAAAACTCATTTATCTGAATAGATAAATACCCCTGCAATTACAGCTCATCTAATACACCTAATCGCTGGTTAATGCAATCAGATTGTCCTTGAAGTGAGTTTGAGGGTTCTCCCATGTTCGAGCACAGCAGGCGGTGATAGATAGGCTGGGAGGCAACAGTAAGCTGAAATGACATTGGTATGGGGTATAGCACTATTGTGTAGCATGAGCAGCGTGTCACTCTATATTATATCATAAATCAAAGCAGTACAGCGGGGTCTGTGTAGTGAAATCCATCACTGAGGGGTTTGTAGTGTATTGTACTCCCCCTCACCAAAGGCACGTTATGCTTCCCGAGCCCTTGATAACAGAGATGAAATAAATAAATAACAACCTCAAACCAGGTTCGGCGAGCCCCATGCAAATCCCCTGGCCTGTAAGAAGAGAATGACAGCGAATGATAAGTCTTTATTCTGCACGCCAGGGTCTGTCACGCTGCGTCTCGCCTCACAGAGGAGAGAACGCCTTGAAATTTCCACCTCTGTGTGCGTGTGTGGCGCGCGCATGAATGTACAAACGCAGTATACAGTATACGGCATGCAAATAACTGTGTGTGCACATGCGCCTTGACAGGGTGTAATGAGAAGACGCGAGTTCAAAACTCGGGCGTCGTACGCCGAGAGTCTTTGAGCGGGGGCTGTCTCTAGCTATGAGAGTTTCCTGCAGAGTCTTGAGTCAAGCTATGCACCGTGCAGCCTGTGGTGGGTGCACTGGCCCTTCTGTATCTCTCCACTGCCGCCATCCATTCATTCATCCGTCCTCCTTCCTGCATTTCAGCCTCCATCCGCTTTCTATCTCTGTCTCTCTCCATCTCCAGCCTTCTCTCTCTCTATGCCTTTGTCCTTGCTTTCACTCTTTGTTCCTCATGCATCTCTCTCTCCCTCACTCAATTTCCCATTCTCTCTCATTGCTCTCTCTCAAAAGGCCCACTCTGTCTAAACACAGCTAGCCGATACCAGACAATACAACCAGACTAAACAACCAAAAGCTGTGGGACGGCACTTAGACAAAAGGGCAGGCACTCCCTTTTTGTCTCTTCTCCTGCAATAACCTCTCTCTCTCTCTCTCTCTCTCTCTCTCTCTCTCTCTCTCTCTCTCTCTCTCTCTCTCTCTCTCTCTCTCTCTCTCTCTCTCTCTCTCTCTCTCTCTCTCTCTCTCTCTCTCTCTCTCTCTCTCTCTCTCTCTCTCTCTCTCTCTCTCTCTCTCTCTCTCTCTCTCTCTCTCTGCAGAGAACCCCTCAAACAACCTCAAACTTTCCACTAAAATAAGCTTGTATTATCTTTAAAAAATATATGTGATACAGAGGGAGTAACAAGGTGCAAGTCCGGTGGAACAATGGCACAGTTAGAGCCAGGTAATATTTTCTTATCTCTCAGGCTGCACACCTCAGGTAAGAAATAACAGAGTAGCGGGAGAATTTCTCTGTGGAAAAAGAAAAAAAAACAAAACAAAAAAAAAAAAAAAAAAAAAAAAAGAGGACAGTGCCTGTAAAATGCATCTGCTGTACAATTCTGACCCATTCTCATCAGTCTTTTTCACATTTCAAATCAGGTAAAACATGCGGCTTAATTAGTTACCTCAAGCTACGCTCTCCATTCAAGGCTCATTATGATATGCTGTGACTTCCAAGTCCAGTTTTTGAGTTTTATTTTTCTTTTTGGTGCAGAGGAACAAGGACATACCGAGAGAAGGCTGCTGGCACCTAATGAAGAGACGAGAACCGCTGCATAATATTTAAAAAAAAACATAAAATATCAACTGAGAATTTAAAAAAAAAACACACACTGGCATAGCAGTGCTTTATAACTGTTTGGAAATTAAATTAAATTAAACGTGAGTAAAGAACATGATATTTCTATTCCAAGTGAGTGCATGTAGTGAAAAAGTTCACTGGGTGCTTAAAATACTATACCAGGAGACCCCTGCTTTCTTATTTGGCAGCAGTATACAGTTAACCTTATAGATGCATGATTGAAATTACATTACCGTGGTTCAAATTCTCTCGCTCCCTCACCCAAAAGGCATTCCCAGAATCTTGGCACCACTTCACAATGTCTACGCAATCGTGTATGTTAATTCCTGTCATCCTTACACTATGCATGTCAGCATGTACTGTGAGGCTGTACCCCAGTGCAGTGCCAGTGCAACGATGGTGCTTGGCAGACATATGGGTTTTATTCCTTTCATTTCTGCGTGCGCATGCAGCGCGTGTCGGTGCACGAGCTCGCGTCACCTTGAAGCGGAGCGCGCGCTCTGTTCGTAAAAAGGGTGACTATGAAGAAGTGACAAGAGAAATCTCGCTCTCGGAGGCGCCGATGGAGGCCAGCGCTCCACACACCTGTGGACCCTGCCAGGCCAAATAAACACTCAAATGCATCACATCTCCAATGACACTTTGCTCCGCGCCGGTCCGCTCTGGGGAAAAGGTGCCAATAAAGATTTACCCCGTCTCTTTCACATCCAATGAATTCGCTGTGAATCAGCCTTGGACACACATTGATCTCTGAGGGGAGACAATGATCACATTTGCCACGAGGCTCCAAAGCTAAGCCGAGCTATTTAAGAGCATTTTCAATTTCATGAAAAAAAACAAGTAACGGCATTATAGTCTTATCCTTGGGCAAATCATGATGCTCCTCAGCGACTGCAGTTCTATCAGCATGTTAATAACCTTACCTGATGATATCAGTTTCCCACGCCAAATGTATTTTCTGACTTGTTGGTGTTTTGAATTAGCAGCTGATGAGTGAGAAGCCTTCACCAAGAGTTGACAATTTAGGCAAATGGTTTAAAAACACAAATCCTTTGGAGTCCAGAGTGAAGATTTTCACTCCGCACATGACAGGAAAGTTGAGAAAGCAAGTGAGAGAGACTGGAGCGGCAATCACACTTAATGAGCGAACTGACTGACATCTCTATTGTGCTGTCAGTCAAGTGATGAGTTAAAAGCAGGAGTCAGCTGCAGCGGAGGCAGGGCGTGTTTTGGTTGTTGGCCGTTTTCAAACTCCTATTTCAAAAACAGCTATTCTGGCGCTGCTGATGCGACAGAATCGTAATTGCACCCGGTGAACGGCGCTCTGTGTGCATGTGCGACCGGGAGGAGTGTGGGTGTGTGTGCACGTGAGCGAGAGAGAGAGAGAGCGAGAGAGAGAGAGGTGGGCAGCGAAGACGAAGGGAGGAGAAAACGAAGAGTAAGTGTGTCTGCATCATGATGACCTCATTGCCATCACCATGGAGATGCCCTGCATGCTCCTCAGCGAGTGTGTGTGCGCTGAGAACTGTAAACTGCACACGGCGCACACTGGGAGCCCTTTGATAACTTAGGGTCTCGAGCCAGCGCAGAAGAGGGAGCCGCGCGACGGCACCGTGTGATTAGCCGAAATAAAAAAAGTTGTCTGGCAGGTGGGAGCGGCGAGACGCACACCCTAAAGAACAGCATCTGTCACTCCGAGGCGGCGCGCAGCGTGTTTATGTGTGTGTGTGTGTGTGTGTGTGACAGAGCCGCGTTAACAAAGCCATGTGGGAATAAGCGGGGAGCCACAGATAGACGTGAGGAAAGAGGGAGCGGAACAGATGGACAGAACGTGGCAGTGATGGAGAGAGAGAGAGCAAGAGAGTGTGAGGAAGCGAGCGAGCAAGCAAATGAGATATTTGAGCATTAAAAAGTTGGGAGGGTGGGGGGCAGCCTGAAATAGAGAGGGGTGTCGGAGATGGGATGAGGGTGGTGTGTTGTGTCATACTTCTGTTCTGGGCTGTGATGTTTACTGGCACATTCTACTCTGTATTTAATACCCTCAGCTATTCCACTGGCTATAGATACCCCCCCAAGAGGAAAGGCTCCATTTCCAAACTGTGGCAGCGCTTACCCCTATTGACCCAGTGACAGCCGGGCTTTCACAAGCCGCACACACACACACACACACACAAACAAACAGTCTACACTCATGAGTCTGCGCTAATGATCAATTCGTCCATCAGCAACTCTGGATGGTACAAATGAGGACTGGGGAGAGTCGGTATGCTGTAACTTTATGAGGGGACAAGGCATTGCTGTAAATGAGAGGCCCTGCGGGACACATGCACAGACAGGCACGGGCGCACACACACACAAACACGCAAAAAAAAAAATGGTGCAGGCGCACACACACGCCATACACAACAGACGCACGCACACACACACACAAAAAAGCATACCAGTAAATGTGCTGACAGTTCCTCCAGGACAACAGAGGTATTCATCCTGATATTTAAATAATGGGAGAGACTGTTGGTACAGGAATAGCCCAGAGCGACACAAGCCAGAGTCTCTGGCTTTTTAAATTCTCCTCCTCAGCTCGGATCCACACCACCCGAGACATACCGCATGATAAAGAAAGAGGCTCATTTGGATGGAAACATTTTTCACACCCGAGTCGTACACATGTACCCGCAGACAGACACACATGTGCACACATGCAGCGGCGTGCACTAAACGGGACTCATTAACTAGGCAACGCTGACACTCGTTCTGAAAGGATCTTAAATATGTGCAAGGGGAAAATCATCCAAATTGGACAGTTCTTAGTCAGACATTTGTTTCATTAGCTGAAGAATTCTTCATTGCGGCAACAGTAACCACTTCTCCACTTTTTTTTTTTTTTTTTTTTTTCCACTTGTATAAATACTGATTGATGAAGCCAATTGTAGATCTGCCAGAATAGAACCAGGGCTTCCTTGTTATTTTTAGCTTTTCCTCTTAAGGACGTGATACAGGAGGAACCTAACCGATGTGCCAGAAGAAAGAGAAGAAAAACAGAGAGGAAGCAAGGGGGAAGGCAAACAGAGAAAAACAGAAATGAAGAGGTTTTTTTTGTTGTTGTTTTTTTTTATTTAGAGGGATTTGTTGTGTGTCTGTGTGTGTATGTGTGTGTTTTGTGGGAGGTGGGGGGCACCTTCACGGGCCGCGACCGGAGATGAAAGCACCAACCTGCCAGCGAGCGGACCGGCAGGCCCTTTTGTTGGAATTGATTCTTAGCATTAGCAACACGGTGCGTCAAATTAATCCCGAGACTTTGAGGGAGTAAATGATTCGCTGCAATTCATACTTTCCATGGTGCGCCTGGAATCCAAAGAGGCCTGCCTTGTGTGCGCGAGCCAAGCGCATGCAGTCATCAGCATCTCAGAAATAAAAAGGATATCTCAAAAAAAAAAAAGAAAAGAAATCCACAAGCCCGAGTCCCATTCACACCAAAAATAGATTTATTTCTGCCAGACTGTTGGACGCATAAGCCCGGCTGGAGTCAAACGTAAATCCGCTACAGGGGGGGGACTGGGAAGCATTTAACAGGCAAACAAACGTGAACGCCAGGTAATCACCAGTCACTCAGAGCAGATCTAATGCTAATCTGAATGCCGTATGCCGCTCTTATCTCATCTGTCTATTAGGATTTCCACAGAAGTTACAGAGGAGATGGATGGCGAGAGATATGACATTGGATACATTAAGCTGACACCATGATGGATGAAACACTGGTTAGTGGCATACACACACACACCGCCTCTTTCTGCCAGAGACAGCCACTTCCTGATCATCTTTTCTTTGATAGGGCCTGCGAGCCGAGGCCAAATCACTCAGCGGGGATAAAGAAAGAGGGGATATAATGGTATATTAGGGTGGATAGAGAAAAAGGAGGAAAACAAAAGGAACGGGGGCCGAGGGTTATTTTTCTTAAGATAAAGAAATACTGCGCATACCTGCACCACTGACAGAAAATTTCCCCCCTCAGTACGCATCAGCACAATTCTTCTAGTGGAGCATTAATAAGTAAAACTTTCTCCCCAATCTGGAAAATAAGGAGGTGGGAAGGGCCGGGGAAGACGTGATGCAAGGGTTTCCATGCTGCTTGTTTAGCCTGAACACACAGGCCCTGTGTGTCTTTGACTTTTTTGCACGATGAAAACAGCGTGTGGGCTCACCGTTTCCGAAACAGCCCCGCGTCTGTCTAAAAAAATGTCAGCTCTCACGGCTCCCATGCGAGACGGAGGGGCCGGGCGTCGCGGTGACCCCTCGAGGTGAGTAACACCTCGCTGGTGCTCGCTTGTCAGTATCCCCGGCGTGTGGCGAGCCTGAGGAGCGGCGAACCACTGCCGCTCCCACCTCCTCCTCCACACACACACACACACACACACCGCACTCCGCTGCTCAGTTAATTAAAACAGCGACTTTCAACAAAACGTCACATTATCGCAACGGCAAGACACGAAGCTGGAGAAAAACCCTGGGGCTAGTGTACACACGTCCCTACCCAGCCTTTCTGCCTGCTTGTGCTATGGGTTGCGGGAACAGCAGATTTCTAGACGCCAATCATACAGTGTATGTGTGTGCGTGTGTGCGTGTGTCTGTGTGTATATATATTCTCTGTGGCCCATGGCAGCTGTCGCCTTTTCTCTTCCCGCTTCCTCCTTTCGTGATTTTCTCTGTTCTCTAAACAAAAACCAACAACGAAATCAAAACAAACAGCTCTCACTGCTGATACCACGCACACACAAACACACAACACACACACACACACACACATATCCATGCACGCACACATGCACACAGCAATATAAAAACTGTCATGTTCTCTGGGCAGCTACAATATTGGAACTAATGTCACATAGTTAGCTAGTATACACACATATACATACATATATGTATACGCACACACACATGCATGAGTGTGTATGTGTGCGTATTTTAGTGTACGTGTGTATGTTATTTGTGTACACTTCAGCTTTGGTAACAGGACACGAGGCAAGTGCAAGAATAGTGACTTCATTATCTAAATGGCCGCTGTTGAGATTACAGGGGGGCAATGAGCATCCATCTCTTTCAACACAACCGGCTTAGAGTGCAGAGCCAGGCTGGAGGAGAGATCAAGAGATATAGACATCAATAAGAGAGAGGTAACAGCAATGAGAGTGAGAAATAGTGTGTGTGTGTGTGTGTGTGTGTGTGAGACGGAGAGGGAGGTGGATACAGTGACAGTGACCTAGAACAGAGAGGTTAGCCAGCTCACCGGCCTTGACAACAACAACACACCGGGGCGATGGGTCCGCATCCACCGCTACAGAGTCCGGCACCAGCAGGGATTGTGACATCACCGCCGTAACCACGGAGACGCCCTGTGCACTTTGGTTTTCTTTTCCGCTCATTACCATGGAGATGCTCCGGAACGGAAGCGTGCACTGACCCCCCCCCTGAGCAACAGAGGCTCCACGTTTAGCTCTCATCCGTCCCCTTACATGACAGAAAGTTACTGATGTTACAAGGCAGGCACCGCGGCTGAGTGCTCACCGAGGTCGTCCCGCCACCAGAGGCGCCCAGGTTGGATCCCCCCCAAGTGGTCGTGCGCCTCAAAATATCCTCAAGCGAGATAGTTAACCTCCTACCTGCTCCACGGGCACTATCCTGCACCGAACCAGACGGCAAAGAGAAAACTTCCCCCTTGAGGATGAACAAAGATTTAACAAAAAGCTGTGAATCAGCTTCAATATTGAAAAGCGATAACCAATATTTGTTGAGCTGAAATTAGCATAACCCTCGACCCTTTGCCCTTTACCCTTTAGCTTCTTCATACATTGCCCTTGTCATTGTTAATGGTCTTTACTCTTTTACTGCTTTACCTTATATTCATGTCACACACACACACACACACACATACACATATACACCTGTCCCAATGTGCAGCTCATGTAGCTTACAGACTGTAAAATTGGTCAAAATTGTCCTCTCTCAGTACATCATGTTCTGTCAGAGAGCAATGCTGTCGAACAGGGAAAATGAAAACTAAAAAAAAAGTGAAAGACACTTTTTCCCTTTCAGGAGATGTTTAAAATGACCCAGCATTCAGAGAGAGTCTTAAACTGGGTTTAAAGACTACAACCATATAAACCCCCTACCTGTGTGTGGGAGGGACACAGAGAGATCTTCAGAAAAGCAGATTAAAAACTATTTGTATTGTTAAAAAAAAAAAAATCATTATATAAGTGTTTAATAGACATGCATAAAAGGTTCAAATATGCCTGTAAATGTTAAAATGTGGGACCTTTAAGTGCATATTTTAGAGGAAATGCGTAAGAAGTGACAGCGTACCAATATTTCCCGTGTTAAAATTTGAATAAACTAATAACCTCTAGTTACTGGTGCATCACAGCAGGGCCAGTGGCAGAGAACTGGGCTCATGATGATAAAAGTTCACTGGTTTGAATCCCCAGACCCTCTGTGGAGGTCAGATACAGGGAGTGAACGAGCCTCTGGTGCGGATGGATGTGCGTAACTTGGTGGGTGTAGAAAGTAAATTGCACTCAGTCAACCTTCCATCTGGAAGGAGAGGTAGAAAGAAATTACTCGAAACTGAAATAAGCTGACAACAGATGGACAGAATTTGTAGCAGGACGCTACGGCGGCCCAGCCTTCGGTAAGACAGCACATGTGCAACGGCACTAAATTAAATCTGACTTATAATGCACATAATCTCACACAAATTCATTTGGACTGAAAGGTAGAGACTGTTAAAAGGTACAATACGTATGACTGTATCAGTGTGAAGAGCCTTCAGACTTGACTGATAGAAAAAATAAATAAAAAATGGAACCATGACAGTCCACATGGCTCACATCACACACTTGTCTCACTAATAAATTACCTTTCCACGACTGTAAATGATTCTCACTTAAAGCAGCCCTCAATTTTGCAGCGCACCCTAAATGATTGACTTCTCTGCTTTTTGTTTTGATTATGTTGTTAGCAACTAAAAGGCAGTTATTCAGTGTATGAATGACAAAATAATTAAAAAAAAAAAAAAAAAAAGAAGAATGCAGTTGCAACATTACAAAGTTGTTTTATGTACTTTATACTGTCATCGGGCCTATTTGGAATATAAATCAAAATAAAGCCAGCCAAACATCAAAAGAGGCAAAGAGGTTGATACTGTAAATCTTTCTTAAATAATCAATTTCATTAATGGCCGAGGAAAAACAGAGCTCGGATCTAAAGAAATTCCACTTTCTCCTCCGTCAGCTCCAGCTCTTTCTGTCTTGGCTAATAGCAGAGCCTGGAGTCTGCCAGCCTCTGCTGCAAAGTCTGCTCCATCTTCATCCACTGCTTTCTCCTCCCAGAGCACACACACACAAACAAGAAAGTATGATAATATACATGTACTGACGCACACACACACATACACAGGACAGGGCTCTCTCCCTGATTAAGCCAGGCCATCTGCTTGAGTCCCCCGTCACTGTTGCCGCCTGCCGCCTGCCGACACTGGCTCTGGGCAAGCCAGAAATCCCCCAGTGTGATCCGGAGCCATATTAATCTCTCCGAATCAACCTTTTAAAAAGGGCAAATGCCACGCTGACCTCAGTGCAGCGGTTCCAGGCAACATCGTCTCACTCACTCAAATACACGATCCTGTCACTTCGGCCTCGCATGACATGAAAAGTGAAAAGGGGGTGGGGGAAGGCAGAGGGAGGGGGGAGTCTCTTCCTCTCAGCCCGTCTCCTCCTCTTTCCCTCTACTTATCTCCCGTCTCTGGGTGCCTTCTGTAAAAGCCATTCTCTGTCTCTGTCCGTCGTTTCATATCTGTACGAACACAGTGGCCTTTCAGAGCGTGCAGCGAGTGGCGCCACAGCCCCGCGTGGCCCAGAGGAGCGGTAGGAGCCGTATAGATTAATGGCCCGGGAGACGTTCTAGGCAAGTGGAATGTACAAATAGAGAGGCTCTGAAATGTACTGGGAAAAAAAAAAAAAAAAAAAAAAACAGAGAGGAGAAGACGAGCAAGGTGTATGCTCAATCGTATTTGAGAGGCAGAGTGGGAGAACGCGCGGCGAGGTTTTAGGAGGTGTGTGTGCGTGCGCCTCGTGTTTGTCTGCTTCCTGGTTTTCTCTTAGTGTGTCTCAGATATATGACGTGCACTAAGCCTGGCACAGGATCTTGAATCTGCCACACACCACATATTGCATTGTATGGAATTTGCAACGGTCTCCCACTCACAAGCGCAAAGTAAGCAACAATGTGCGAGTCTGAATGCGTGCCTGTGTGTGTGTGTGTGTGTGTGTGAAGACCTAAAGTGGCCACATTCTTGGCTGTGAATATTTAAACGGGTGAATTGTGCTGCAGCTAGATAACATTACAGTTGGCAGAGTTTTTAATATGACAATACATTCCTTTTTCTCTCTCTCTCTTTCTTTGTCTCTCACTCTTTTTCTTTGTCCACATCCCTCCCTCACCGATGCCCCAGCTGTACAACAACAAGTCCTTGGCTAGAGACCGCAGAAGACAAGAAGGGGGGGTAGTGGCTGCTGGGGAGCATCACAGATAGCGTGAGCAAAGCGAAGAGATAAAACGGAGAGAGGAGAGAGCAGAAAAGGGGAGTGGAAGAGGGAGGGTAGTGACAGCATGGGAAAATGAGAAAGGCCAGTGAGATGGAGAAAAGGTGAAATACACACACACACACACACACACACACACAGAAACACACACACACACACACACAAACATGTTCTTTAATCAATATGGTGGGAATGTGGCCCCATGGTAAATCACTTTCCTGGCAATAACAGAGAGCAGCCGCCATCCCTCTTTTTAATATGTTGCCAGAGTGGCACTGGGTGATACACAGCAATATATAGAGTGGACGGAGGGAGAAGAAGAGGAGGAGGAGGAGGAGGGAGAGAGGAAGACAGAGAGCAGGGGAGTCACATACAAAACGTATAGTAACCACATATCTGCCGGTGTGTGGGTGTGTGTGTGGGTGTGTGCGCACGCCTGGCTGTGATGTATAGGGCGCGACGGCTGGTCTGCACTTAGCTGAAAAGGGGGAATCATGATGAGCTTGGCTAAAGTCTCCAAAGTGGCCAATCCACCCACCCACACACACACACACACACACACAAAGAAAAGCCCAAGCTGGCTGGAGCGGCTGTCCTCTCTTTCGCTATTCCCTTATCGCGTGTCCTTTCTCATGAGCGCTCAATGCATCACAACCTGCCCTCTTCAGGACAAGGATCTGCCACAATATGAAAGGGGCACCAAAATCTCATTACACGGGGGTAAAAACGATCACTCTCTTCTTCTGGCCACATCGATTTAGTGGATATTGAAAGCTGGGCAACTTTTCCACCTCGGCCACGCGAATCTGTCTGCCTGTCATCGGCCACGGGAGCCACCAGATTACACCGTGCCCTGACAGGTTGACCTTCACTTAACTATCTGACCGCTGGGGCACATCATCCACCATGTCTCTTATTGACTTGATTCTATCTTGCTCAATCTCATCTTCGGCCCGCTGTGTTTGAAACCGCTGGGCAAATGTTACCGTAAATGAGAACGGCTTCTCAATTGACTTGGGTCGCCTTTAAAGTGGTGCTAAATAAATAATGGGGCGTCTCATCTGCTTTGGCTAGCCAGTAGGCTGGGTGGGTTACAGTAAAGGGAGATTAATGGATGAGCAAATGGAGATAAATGTATGAGCTAAATGGAAGTGCCCAACTGGCCCCGTGATGAGGCCCTGTGACATGCGGTTATGATGCGGCAGGAGCGGATGTCAGAACGCGCAGCCCCCGCTAGGTAAGGGCCGGTATCGGCTGTGATTTCCGTCTCCTCCCATCTATCTGCCTGTTTGTGTTTGGAAGCTGCAGAGACGTGCGGCGAAACAGCTCTAAGTGCAGCGATGCCTCCGCCCAGATGTACGTTTGACTACCCCGTGGAAGTGGCCATCATCAAAATAGAGGCAGGCAGCTGATGAGCTGTCCTCTAGCTGACAGGCCGAGGCAGCTCTAATCTCCCCTCTGTTCCCACAGTCTTTAAATATATACCTCTTAACTGACAGTGCCATTGACAGGCCCCCACACACAGCACAAGCACAGTGCCATCAATTCACTCAATTAATCTTAATTAGACAACCACAAAGAGCTGCGGATTACCACTGATGCAGATGTCGCACCTCTCTCTTGCTCATTCTTTCCCTCTGAAAACATATTTTACTGTTGCACAAAAAAAAAAAAAATTCACATTTTAACGGCACACTGGCCCTGTTATCTGCTTTAAGTGTTGACCAGTGACAAACCTCAGAAGAGGGACCAATAAATAATTTTATTCTCCTACTTGAGGCAATGTTTCTATCTGTAAGATCTTCCTCAGGAAAATGTCAGGAGCAGGTCTTTTCTTACAGAGGCAGCAATCAAATCACATCACTGTCACCTCCTGGTCAGCGAGCAGCAGAGAAAAACAGCACAACACGGCAGTAACAAGAATGTATACAGTGGGCGAAAATAGAAATATCAGGGTTTTGTTTCCTGGAGTACTCCATTACATACATTCTTGTGACCGCCATCTTGAGGTGTTTTTCCCTGCTATTTGCTGAACAGCAGGCGACAATAATTTGAGCTGATTGTTGCCACTAAGGTAAAGGTGGAGCCCTATGATTTTCACAATGCAGGAAACAGAATCGTGGAATTTTATAATGAAAACAGAATCAACTGTAAAACACAGAATATTTCCAACCTGGTTTCCTTCCTGAGCTTTTAAGCATTTTTTTTCTGTAGTGCCTAAGCCAGATGAACAGAAAAAAATATGCAAACAGATATGCAAAGTGTGTTTTGGTGTCATTTTCATGAATGCTGCTACAGCTTTTGCTGTTTCTGGGTCTGTGTTTTACCGAGGGCGGGGCCGAGCCCCTCTTCCACACCCACAACCACACACACACCCACACACACACACACACACACATTCAGAGAGACAGCATGGACAGACTAGCAAGAGGAGCTCATCACTTCAACAAACTCTAAGCATTACAACCTTACCAGCAGTTTTGAACTCACACACTTTCTTTGATTTAAAAAAAAGTGTAATGTTGTGTTAAAAATTCATTCTGAATATTTTTTTCTTGAATTCACTGCAAAAACGCAAAATCTTACCAAGATTATTTGTCTTATTTCAAGTCAAAAATGCCTTATTTCTAGTCAAAATATCTCATTACACTTAAAATAAGACATGATCACCTCAGAAGTAAATTGTTTTTAGATAATTTTCACTTCTTTCAAGTGAAAATTCACTTGAAACAAGTGAAAATTTGCTCGTTTCATTGGCAAAATTTGCCAGTGGAAAAAGTGAAAATTCACTTGAAATGAGTGAAAATTAGCTAGAAACAAGAAAGAAATTTTGCCAATGAAACAAGCAAATTTTCACTTGTTTCAAGCAAATTTTCACTTGAAACAAGAGACAGTTGTCTAAAAACAATTTACTTCTGAGGTGATCATGTCTTATTTTAAGTGTAATGAGATATTTTGACTAGTAATAAGACATTTTTGACTTGAAATAAGACAAATAATCTTGGTAAGATTTTGAGTTTTTGCAGTGTTCTTGGAAATTTATTCGTCCCCCACATGATTATACACTTTCTGATGACAAAATGTGCTTAAATCACAAACACAGAATTCAGAAAAACGTTAACACCAAACACATCTGGAATCTGGATGAACTTAAAACAGATTCCATAGCGCCCTGAAGGCCTGATCATTATTACATTTGCCTGAGGAAGATCTTACAGATCGAAGCGTCGCCTCGAAAACGAGAACAAAAATATTTACTGGGCGCCTAACAGCGTGCCGAACTCCCTTCTTTGTACTTGGCTGTGACTTACCACTTCACTTCCGTTTCATCAGCATCAAATGAGAGATGTGCTGATTGGCATCAAAGGTTTTGTCATGGACTGTGTGGGATCTGTCAATGTTGTCTTTTAAGCAGGCCTTTAACCGGCGGCTTCTCATCTTCCATGCGTGCTTACTGTATGCCCGCTGAACCGTGTGAACCGTGCATTTCCATACTGCACAGCTAAAATGTCAGCTGTACTATAGGCCGGGTGGATTGCACTGCTCTCCAGGGTCTGCTCTATGGAGATGTGCTTAAATCAAATGGACCCAGAGTAGAAACAGTTTGGGATTCTGCATAACACAGCCCTACTAGTCCTTACACAGGGGCTTCTTTACAACCACTGAAGATAATGGATGTCTCTACAAGCGCATGCTCATAAATAAAAGAAGCAGGGGCACTCACCTGGTATTAACTGCACTTTTGGCATGGAACAGGGAATCAATGCTAATGGAACACATGCAAGGCAAACAGGGTCTTTGCTGTGGCCTCGTGACCTCCAGTGCCAACAAACATGGCTGTGCATGTAGAGAGCGAATACAGAGAGAGCCACGCTTCCAGCAAGAGGAATAAATATGTGGATAATATTCCCTGCACTCAGCAGTGTGAGCGAAAAAAGCTGTGAAATGTAGAATTTGATATGCTGCAAGGGTCAGCCCCAGGTTCTCCAGGAGCGATGGGGAGGCAGATGAGCCAGAAATGGAGGGGTTTGGAGTAGATCTGTATTGAGTGTATGATACGTCAGGCCTGGCTATGCACTCATGCACTCTGTATGGATGGATGGAGGCCTGAGCTATGGCAGCAATAGTGTGGAAAAATATATTAATGCGTGAAAGATACACACGCCGCTTGTGTGGTTGTATACTGTAGAGCTGAATGTTAAGCAGCAGGGACTGAGGGAGTGAGCGAGGGGGATTTGTGAGTTGTGTACGGGAGGTCTGAGGAAGAAAGGAAGAAGAGAACGAATGAAAGAAAAGTTGAGAGAGAGGAGAGAGGGATGAGATAGAGGAGGGGAAAAAGAGGCGATGGGGGCTTGAGAGCAGAACAATAATTTACAGGTATTGTAAAAACAGAGCTGGCAGGGACGCCAGTAAAACAAAAATGCCAAACCGCTCTCTGGAGGGAATGTGGTTTTATACATTTCCACCGACATTTTTCATCCAAGAAGAGTGGAACACTTTCTCAAGTAGTCCCCCCAGAACCTTCAAGTAGGGCAAACCGCTGTCTTCGGAGCCGTTTTTTAATTGCCCTGTAAAACCGAACACAAAATATTGCAAACGGTGGCGGTGGAAGTATGAGAATTATAAATATATATCTCATCTTCAAAGCGCGATATTATGTACGATTCATCATGTGGTTGATGTGCTGCTACACTTCCTCTGACATGCACTGTTTTAACTTTTGGTGGGAGGAATTGCCTAATTAAACATATTGAGCTATTAGCATTTCACATCTGGCCCTTTTTTGCTTGCTTTATAGCCTCCTCCTGGACGATCTGTCATTGGTTCACAAGTTACACTGCACTTTCCGGTTCCCTCTGAGCCCGCACGGCACTGAGGAATGGGTTAGGGGTTGCTATTTCATGCTCTCCCTCAGGCCCCTTCACTTTGATAAAGGTTGCATACCTCCAGGCATTTCTGAGAACATTTCCCAACTCTCTCCTGACACTTCCACCTTGCAACCCCTGTCCCCTCTCAGCACGCCCTTTCCCTCCGGCACAGTGCAGTTTACCGAGCGTGACACAGTGCGCTGACTGGATAATCCCAAGGAGACCTGAGCACTATTCGGAAAAGCAGGCCACCGAAATGCCACACCACATTTCCACGTTTCCCCTTACCGGGCTCCCTAACCCTGCGACTGTTCGCACTCTTGTCTTTCTCACAGAGGACACCTGTGCCACATCTCTTCATTAACGCATAGGGGTGAGCTGCATCCAGCCTCTCATTCCTTCTTGTAGTCACCTATACGGTGAAAAACATGGCTGCATCGTCAGTGCCCTCCTACAACTGGGGCGAGGGAGGACGGGAAGCCTGCAAGGTTAATGCAACACCTAAGAAGGATTTTCCACTGCAGGAACTTTCCCTGCACATGGGTATCCTTTCGAGGAACCAGAAACCCTTAACCCTGCTTGCACCAGAGGGAACCAGACCCATCGGGGTGGAGTTTTAGCACTGAACAACCGCGATCGGTTAAAGATATGATGCAAACAGTCGGGAAATTTCACTCCGCCATTTCAAAAACAGGTGTGAGCATCCGCAAATTTTTTCAAAGACCGTTCTGTCATTTGGTTTGTGATTGAGAGTGAAATATACCATTTGTCTCTGTTCTTAACTGCACCAGATGTCCCAGTTGATCTCCGTCACTCAGCAGCACTTTCCCTCTTTTCAGCTCTTGCTTATCAGCTGCCACACGTCCTCTTCACCAAAACCAAACGCGGCATCGCAGCAGCAGAGTAGTAAATAATCACGGATCTCACTACGACTTCGACATCTTCCAGATTTGCTGTTTTACTGCCGCAATCTGCATATCATTTGGCCGTTGAGGTGCACTGGAAACGCAAACCCATTAGCGCCGAGGGTGCTCGCTTTGCCTTCCAAGAACAAAGCCGAGGAACTTGGGACCCCAAAAGCTCCTGGTGGAAAAGCAGCACTTGCCGGTGCCCTCTAAACAAACTGGAGCTGGAGGAAAGGCGGGGAGCGGGGAAGAGGGGCGGGGGGTCAGATAGGATCGGAAGTTGGCTTCCTCTGAACTTGCTAACAGCAGCAAATCCACCATTTAGTTTGGAGGATATCATGCTGAAGGAACATAAGCTACCCGGAGACACTGTGAGCCCGCAAGGTTAATTTAACACCTGTAAGTACACAGCCCAGAGAAACAGAGACACAAAGTCAGTGTGAGTCAGTGGGAGCCAGCGTGTGTGCGTGTGAGTGTGTGTGTGTACTATATGTGTGGTGTGTGTTTCTGCAGTGTCACGTCTCTGTGCATGCGGGTGTGCATGTGTATATTATTCACTGGAAGTGCTCTGAGCCTTGAGACACCGCGGCACAAAGGAAACACTCAGTCATAGAGATGCCACAAAGCCCTGCTACCGCTCATATCTGTCAACGTCACAGAGGGGGGAAAAAAGCCTTCTCCCTCCAACATGAGTGCATTTCTAAGAGAGCGCGCGTGTGTGTGTGAATGTATGAATACAGTCGCATACCCTGAAGGTGAGATGTATCAGAGAAGTGCAATGAAACGGGTGATAAATTAGGTCAACTTGTCATAAGAGAGAGAGAGAGAGAAAAAAGAACCGAGCTTAATTTTGCAGACCGTGTTGCACGCATAGATTTAGATCAATTCCGTTCCTTGTGAATCAATAACATTTCCCCGGCAAAATTTTTTGTCATCCTTGCCCCAGTCTTTCAACAAATATTCAAATCTGATCAAACAAGCCATTATGTTGACAGCATTCAATTCCGCTCAATGACAGAAGCGTCTGCAGGCAACCTTTGAGGAGGAGAAAGCGGGCAGCTAAATTATGCAAATGTCTGTCAGTTTAACAAATCAGAGGCAGAGAATTAGCAGGCTGTTAGTCTCTCTTAGACCCGCAAATGCTACTAATACAGATGAAGGACTGGAGCCTGATTTCATTATCACTCCTCTGAAAGGAGAGGAAGGGGAAGAGAAGGGGAGAAGGGGGGGAGAGCGCACAAGAGAGGGAAGGAGGGAGAAACGCAAGAGAGATGGAGATGGAGACAAATGTATGTGAAAACACGGGGCCTCCATTCAGAGCCTTATCAACTCCAAATATCAAATTAGCCAAATGAATGGTACAAGATAAAGGACGGCACGGGGAGGAGAGCAAGCGCAGCGGTCGGGCAAATGAAAGGAGCGAGAGCGAGGGGAGATGCTGTGAGGGCGTATTAAGAATGGGAGGGATTGGGGAGTATTTCAATAATCGATAGAGCGTGAAGTGGAGAGAGCGTGAGACGGAGAGAGAGGGAGGGAGAGGGAGAGAGAGAGAGAGACAGAGAGAAGTAGGATATCACAGTTCATTAGTCATAGCTGGTGACAACTACAGACTGTGGCAAGAAGATTGTCACTGGGTCTTAATCAGATGAGAAACGATGGAATGCCAGTCGTTAATTCCTACAGCATTATAGCATCTATTGTCTGCCTCTGAAGGGGCTTATCGCAATATCTCTACCTCCGACTGCTGCTCCTCCTGCTGCTATACCAGCAAACAAGCTGCCAGCCGGCTCACTGGGGAAACTCAAAAAAAAGAGCTGGGGAGAAACTAAACTCTCTCTTTCGCTTCGTCTCACCCCCTTACTCTTGCTTTTTTTTTTTTTTTTGTTCGTCCCCCCCTGCAAACTCTCTGCCTCCTCTCTCTCTCTCTCAACTCTCATAAACTCCCACAAAAAACATACAGGAACTGAAAAAAAGGCGTGCAACGGTGGAGTAGCCCTTTGTGCCACACTAAGCGTCTCGGAGGCACAAACCAGGAAATCAATTCTCTCTTTTTTAGCAACCCATTAAAAGGCGCCAAGGAGAGCCAATGCACTTGTGCAAGACACAACATTGCATATTCTTTTTCTGATGCACACACACGTCCATAAGCAGCGTGGCAGTGTGGAGCCGCTAATGCACACAAACACACAAAAGAGCATGGAGCTATATGGGCAGTCCATACAGGGCCATATATCCAGCAGGCTAACAAAAACATAAGCACATGCACAATAAAATGTTATATTCCGGCTCTCTCTTTCTCGCTCTATTACACACGTGCAAATCAACGCGGCAAAATCCTCCTTAAAATTCATATCCCCACAATGTTTTCCTCTCCCAGGGTCTGCGCCTGTCAGAACCATGGCCCAAAACTCTCAGTCAGCCGGCTCAGCTGGGGACGGCTGCTCCGACTGAAGCAACTTCCCTGCCTGGCTGGAAATGTGTTTACTGGATTTGTACCACTACGCTGCATTGGCTGCCTCATTCACTCCAACCAGCCAGCAGCTACAGTAGTCATGCACGCTGACGTGTGTGTGTGTGTGTGTGTGTGTGTGTTGTGTAAACCCCCGTCTTCATTTCCGATCATGTGTGTGTATGTGATCATACATTAGCGCGTCCTTGTCCGTAAGGGTATGCGTGAGTCCAAACACACAGGCGCATTCAAATGAGCTCTCTTGATGTGTGTGTGCGTCTTGTGTGTGCGCTTTTACACGTCTTGCACAATCTGTGACCATGCATTTGCGCGTCCTTCTCTTTAAGTGCCTGCTTGGGGATACAATATCTGAATGCCTTTTGTGTGATACGTGTGTTTGGATATTTGCTGTTGATTGTTAACTCCTGTGTGTGTGTGTGTGTGTGTGAGTCAGTGAGTGCGAGAGAGAGTGTTTGGGAGTGAGAGAATGAACTGGAGAGAGTGAAAGAAAGAGAGCTTGTTTGGGTTTGTGAGAATTTGACAATGCAGTTGTGTGCTTTCCCTGTGTGTTTGTGTGAGTGTGTGTGTGTGTGAGAGAGAGAGAGACAGATATTGTCAAGGTTTGTGTGATTTTATTTGACAATGTTATTATGCGCTTGACTGTGTGTGCATTTGCGTGTGTGACACAGAATGTGTGCGCGACTGGAAATCCTGTGTTGGATAGTGCAATTGTATGCAACTGTGAATTTGGCTGTGCGTGTGTATTTTTGCCGCCTGTGTTTGTTGGTTTGTGTATGTGTGAGACACTCTTTGGGAGAGTGTGTAACTGTTTGTGACAGTGTGACTCTGTGTGTGGGTGTGTTCAAGAGAAGTTTGTCAATGGGTGAGACACACACAGAGAGAGAGAGAGAGAAACAGAAACAGAGAGAGAGACAGACTTTGCCTCAGTTATTTGTCACTGCACTGGTGTTTCACTTGGCTGGGGGAGCAGCCAGAAGGGACCAGAGTGCCTCCTCCCTGGTGACACACAGCTCTCACTGCACTCAGCCTGACCTCACACTACACACACGCACACATAAAAACTCTAGGGTACACAATCAGACACAGAAGTCCACAAACAGATACTGTACACACATAAAAAAACACATTCACACAGATGGATGCATATAGTAAGGATGTTAAGCCACAGAAGGACAAAAACAGGCGCACGCCCCAAATATGTGCAAATGCCAATATATGGATGTACAAACAACACATGCATGAACATACTGTATTGTGTACCCAAACTCCAACACAGACAAGGTTGTATGCACACACACATTTGGATTACTATCGGTGCCAGGACACTGTATGGCATTCTCAGCAGCCTTGCCCTAATCGTCACCCTAAACTTCACAAAGTCATGCCGAACCTTAATCTCACCTTAAGAGGATAATTCCAGTATTTTTCAACCCTTTTGTGGCTCAAGTGACTGATGGGGACAAACATTTTTGGAATTGGTCCATTATTGAGCGAGATCGCTCCAGCCGGCAGCCGCGAAACGAGCTGCAACGTAATCACACAGGGCAAGTTTGCCCGTCAAATTACGTGCACTAAACCTTTTTTTTTTTTTGCCGCTGATGGGCTGAGAGTGTTATTATAAGTGTCTGACAGCATTTTAGAGCACGAATATATTTAAAACACTAATACAAAAAAATCTCTGCCTTAAACAATTACTGCAATAAAATTCAATACAATACATTAAAACTGCAGTATCCATGTTAGTTGGACCACTTTTGATTTACCAAAATTGATTTACCAAATGAAACAATCCATGCATATTTTAGGCAATACAGAATTTATGCCAAAAAGTATCAAGTGTAAGGTCTTGGGAAGCTACAGATGGCAATGTTTGGTTCTGTTCACGATGGGCACACGGTGAATATGTTAGTATTGTAATGTTAAACCGTTGTGGACATGCCTTCCTTTATTATGAAGGGTCTAAATGTTTAAAAGTTTAATTTATGTTTTTCAAATATGTTAAATTTATACAAGAAATAAAAAGATGAAAATGCATTTTTAGCACTGTAAAGGAATGAATCCGTGTCCTTAATGCCCCCCCACCCAACAGTTGGCAGGTGAGCCTTTAACATGCACTATGCCATTTTATCTGACCACTAGATGGTGTCCAGAGCAACACCACATGGTGTGTAGACTCTTCGCAAAGCCACTCCACCCTCCCTGCCCCCCCATCCACAGTATGCGTCACCTCAAAATGGAAGCCAACCTAGGACAAACTTTGCTAAACTCTGCGCCTGCAGGCTAATGACTAAACTAAATCAACCGTGGTGTGTTTTGTTACATTTCTCATCATGTTCGCTTTTTGACTCAGAATGTGGCCTTTTTCGGCTTAGTGCCACTACTTGCCTCACTTGCTACGTGCATTTTCAGGAAGGGGAGGGGGGAGAGCGCTTCTTTGAAACAGTGGGGGGAAGGAGCAGGAAGGGCTCGAGCCCGGCACACATTTTCTGGGACCAACATAGGAGAGCAGAACAAGTACATCTGCATTCTTTTATTTATTTATTTTTTTTTTATCCTGTATTTTCAATGGCAATTTGCAGATGTACGCCAAAAACAAATTTCTCTTTTGCCTGCAACATGAAGTCAATAAATGTGTTGGAATTGAACGGAAGGGGCTGACAACAGAAACAACATGACTGCTCCCAGCGAGTTGGTATTGGTTTATGGTAAAAAATCTCCACAAAGCACGTAGTTTCAGGGGTGTTAACAGGTTCTGAAATTGCACAGTGTACGTTTCAACCTAAGCTTTAAGATGCACTATGTAAAACTTGAGTCTAGGTTCGCATCATTGGCTTGACTCACTGATGAATTATATGCTCACTCAACATTTGCGGTTAATTTATTTCAGTCCACCCATACTTCTGTGTAGTGCACCTTTAACAGGTAACCCAGAACACAGCTGGTTTTGTGGGGACCAGGATTTTGTCCCAGTAAGGCAGATTGCTCCCCACAAGTAACCAGAAAAATATCCGCACAACATGGGAAATACACACCCACACATGCACACACACTGTAAGCTATGTGGCTGATGAAACACATGTATTACATGTAAAGCAGCGGGTAAATCCACTGTAGGTACTGAGTCTACAGAGGAAAATTCACTGAAGTTTTATCTGCTCTGATTCACAGTGATCATTGATGTTCAACAAACCATAATAAATCGCCACAGCTGTGGACCACTACATCTTGTGTGTGTGTGTGTGTGTGTGTTCTGGCAAGGCCCAGTGTGCTCTTCCCTAGCTGATCTTTGTGTTTGCTCATCCTTCATTCCAGCGTAAAAGCAAGCCTCCGCTGTACAGCCCGACCCGCTTTGCTAGCAACCACCTATGACATGAGTCAGTTTCTCTCTCCTTTCATTCCCCAGCCTCTCTCTCTTTTGTCCTCTGCCTGTTTCGTTCTCATTTTCTTTCTTTCACTCCCTCGCTCTCCTATTGATCTTCCAGAAAAAGCGAATGTACACCTCAGCAATTATTCCATGCAAGGGCTTGAGAGTTTAAGGTAGGACTGTAAGCTCAGCACTGAAACAGTTATCTGCTCTGAAGAGGGTTTTTTTCCGTTTTATTCCATCTTTAACTGATAGGCATAAGAGTTACAGCACAAAGTCAAGGGAGCGTAAGCAACGGGTTTCATTTTCTACACTAATTAAAAACAATTTATTTCTTGATGTGTGTGTGTGTGTGTGTATGTATATCTACCTATATCTATATCTCTCTCTATATATCTATATACATATACATGCATATGTGAGAGAGACAGAGATGGAGATATATTGATATCTATCTATCTACATATCTGTATCTATATTTATATGCATAGATAGATAGATAGATAGATAGATAGACAGATAGATAGACAGATAGACAGATAGATAGATAGATAGATATACTCTATTGATCCCAAACTGGGAAATTCTTATGTTACAGCAGCATCAATAGAAACATAAAATAAAATTAAATAGAATAAATTCAGAAATATATACAATAATTTCTGCATATAGATATAGATATACACACACACACACACACACATATACACACACGTATAAAAGATAAAAAGATAAGAAAGACATCTTCTAAAATGTTACTAATTTCAAGGCTGATTACTGGATTTCAAATATGAGTATTCCAAGTTCCATTCTCATGCAGATAATCACTTGCGTCTGTCACATTTTAACAGTGGACAGCTGATTTTACAATTATACCCAAGTTTAATAATAGCAATAATAGTGATAATAATGATAATAATACATTCAGCACTTTGAGCCAGGAGAGGAAGTGATACAAATGTACCGAGTTATCTTTTGGACAATTCCAACAGCATCAGCAGCTTTGAAATTAGTTTCATCTCCTAAAATGACTCGGTGCATTTGGATGAGAGGCCCCGCACAATCAGAAACGTGTTAAAATATTAAAATATGCACCAAATAAACTCTCCTATCAAAAAACGAGGGAAAGATTGAATTGACAGCGTTTTGCCTGGGAGCAAAATGCAATTACAGAGCTCTGTATGACATTAAAAAAAAAAAAAAAAAAGAAAAAGAAAGGAAAACAGACTGTACTCTCTATTTTGACAAGAAGCACAATTTCCTCCCTGGGTTATGGGATTGACTCTCTGTCTCTTTATTAGACTTCAATTAATAACCTTTCCATTGTGCGGATCCAGTGATCACAGAAACGGCCCCATTCTGTCCAGCAGTACAGCTCATGGCCACGGCTGAAAAGGTCACCCATGGTTCCTCAGAAGAGTTTAATTACCAGATATATACTAAATGGCTTGACCCCTCTTCATTTGCATCTGTTTCTGTTCTTCTCCTGCCATTCCCGTCTCCCGAGTTTTATTAAGCCCAAATCATATTTAATGCACTGCATGTGTTCCTCGCCAACAGCTCAGTCTTTTTAAATCTTTCTGTTGCAGATGCGCGGCGCCGTGATGCATGAGCTGCATGCAGTCCATTTCATCTTTTTGTTGTTGTTGTTACATTAATAATGTATGCAAAACTACAATGCCCTGTTTGCTGTTAAATCTCTGTCAGGTTTTGGTGAAAATATTCTGCCCTTGAATCAGAGGTGGAATTAACAAGTTTTAAAACAAAAAGACAACCAGATCTATTTAGATTCATTTCAATGCATCTAGGAGATCCTCACATAAAACTCATATACACATATATAATATATATATATATAATATACTCATGCACATATTTTGCCAGAACATAAATGCGTTACAGAATAAGTTTGACCCCCCCTTTATCAGCCTGGCTATGTAAAAAGTGGGAATGGTGCTTAGTCTGCTTCCTATATTTTATATATTATATATATATTGATACTACATATATTGATGTTGTAAATGTATCAGATTTGTTTGTTTTTGGGATTTGCTCTGCAATGAGACTTGGTTAAAAATCGACTTTTCTACAGGGCTTCACAAATTATGGTGATATTTTTGTGGCTCACCCTGTTTAAACAACTACCAAATACAACTTTGGTTTCGATTTATTTCAGGTGCTGGAATCCACTGAGCTGGCATTCAAACCTGACATTTTTTGTTGATGTAGAAAAAAAAAAAACCCAAAAAAGAAAAAAAAACAAGAGAGCTGTCAAGCACTGCCAGTACCATGTGACACAGCACATGGCATTGGTTATACAGTTGGAGCTCCTTCCAGTCACATGGCCAGTGCTGGCAAATATCAGCAACTCACAGTGAGTCCCATACACTGTGTATCCACTCCTCTCTCTAAGAGCAGCATACACATTCATTAGAAAAATAAAGAAGGAAACAATTTCCAGATGGGAACTAATAGTCAGTATAGTGCTGGGCCATTAGCTTTTTTTGGGTTTGGTTCAATTTGATTATTGGAAACAAATCCGGGATTTTTTTAAATTATTTATTTATTTATTTATTTATTTTATTTTACTCTATGCCTGTGAATTTATTCCAAAAAACAAGCAACATACATTATTGGTCTCAGTAGATGTTCATGACCCTCCTCAACACTTCTCCTCAATATCAAGCTGCTCCTCCTCTTCTCTCCTACCTGCTCATTTGCTGCTCCTTCCTGCTCCTCGGCCGTCACCTTTTCCTGACACTATACAATAAAGTGACAGCCCATTACAGCCTACCATGTTAGCCTCATTTGCTCAATAATATATAGAGGCCATCAAAATATGCCATAACACACGATTATAGCCCCTTTCCAGTTATAGGCTCAACTGGATCCTTTAGCTACCTTGCTACATCATTAAAACAGTCAGTAGTGTATAGCTTGCCTATCATCTTATTTCAGGCCGGTAACACATTTCCCAGCATGCCTCAACTTTGCTAAGTATCAACAGAGCAAACAAGCAAAGAACTTCTCCATCCACAGTGAATGTTGGCTTTTAACATTACTGTTCTTCCTGCCTAATCTAGAAAGCATGAACTATTGGGCTATAGCTGACTGTTTTTCTGAGCCACTACAGCAACATGCAAGTGATTATTCCTGTGATACACTGCTGGACACTGGTCATCATTATCACTCAGGATGCCTCCTTGTGCCTCGTGCAGCGAGCATGTCAGTGGCATGTAGCCACAAACCCTGGAGACATTATTTCTGTTCCACCTGCCAAGTGTGCCACTACTCCACAATCCAGATTGTGGTCAAGGATATGGGATTTTATTTTGGTTCACAATAATAAACACTCACACAAAAGTTGTTCGTGGTGAATATCTACGATCAGGATAACTGTAAATCTGGATAATCGTGACGATCCTCAAATGAGTGACTTGAAAAAGCTGTCCAGCTCGCTAATATACAGTCCTATATTGATTTCCTGATTTATTTTTATTTTGAGCCCGCACCTTTCCCATCATTCCATATCCTCAGCCTCTCTTGTCACCATGGCCCAAGGCTCGGCTTTACCACTGTATCCCCCACAAAAGAGTTAAGTCGGATGTTTAAAAAGGATGTTCACTGGAAGAAGATGTGTGTCTGTGTGTGTGTGTAAAATGTAAGGTAAAGTTATTCCAGTATGTTTTAGTGCCATTTTAAGAGTTTCAAGAGTTTGTTATGATTAATCGCAAAATGACTTGAAATTTTCATATCATCTCATGTCTAATTACCACATTTCATAACCTATATGTGTTGAAAAGCAGCCTTCAGCAAACTACAAATTTCACCAAATCAAAAATAGAAAGCCTAACTTTTCCAGTTTATTTTCCAAATGAATGACACAGCTGATTATTTTTAATCCAAAAAAATAACTGGCACTGGTTCATCACATGCTAAGTTAACAGTCAGCTAAATGTTAAGAGTATCAACTAATAATTTGAACAGAAAAAATGTCACACTGAGATACCAGGCCCCCTCAGCGAATGTTAATAACAACACAACCCCACTTCTCCCCGGTACTGCTAAAGTGAACTGACAACCTGTGGGGAAAAAAAATGCTCTCTCTTTCTATCTGTCTGTAGAAGGACATGGTCTAGCAGTATAAGTCATCAAGCTGCTGAAACATTTAATCCTGCTCTTCAAAAAATCAGTGAATAAAACAAATAAAACCTGACATACTCAGTTAAGTCTTCACTGCATGCGTAAGAGGACTTGTTGGCTTTTTTTTTTTTTTTTAATCCACTCAAGGCCAGAAGAATCTAAACTGCATCAGCACCATCAGCTACTAAAACCAATATTGTTTATTCGACCAATTATGTCCGAACTGCTGAGGCAGGAAGGAACCAAGACAGGGGGTGGAGGCAGCTACTATAATACACTGCATAGTCACATAGCATATCACACAGCCAAGAGCCATCTTTGGACCAATAATGCAGTAATGAGGAAATTCCATCAGCGGCACTGCCAATGTCTAGACTTTGAGACTTTGACTCATCCAGTATGGGAGTGAAGCTCTTTGGCACCACAGTTTTCCTGTTTATTCTCACAGCTGGGGTGGATCGCCACAGGAATATAACCACTACAAATCAACATGCATTCAATTCTGCACCATATCCCTAAAACAATATGCAAGCCACAGTAACTGTGTGTGTTTTTACTGCCATTATCTTGAAGTTTTTATTCGCAAGACAACGCACTGGAACCAAAACTGAGACTAAACGCGAGAAACCGCAATAAAATAATACTACGACCAATCGGCGCTGCTGCAAAGAATACAAGCGAAACACTGCCACTGTATATGAAAACAGTACTTTCAAAGTATTGATTACCGGGGCACACAACACACAGCTTTGTTGAAGCCACTTGAGCTGCCCAGGGCCTTGGCTCTCATTGTCCGCAGCACTGAATATGGGCTTTGATTGAACAAAACACTGAGGCTGGCACCGATGCCAGAGCAGTGGAGTGGAAATTAGAAGGGTTCTCTTAAAAATCCCCAATTCACAAAGAGCAAATGAAAACACACAGAATGTTTCACAATATTACTTAGTCACACGAACGCAATAAGTGCGAGAGATTTACAATAGGCTCGGTAATGCCTGCTATTAAACTCACATTCCATTTAGAAGAACACCTTATTCTGATAATCTCCCCAGTAAAAAGACCCCTTGCACTTCCAAATGACTGCAGTACAAGCGTAGCTGCTGTCGTATATTGGGTGTAATCAAGCATATAGCGGAGATGTAGGTGAAACGTTGATGCATCTGCATTTTAATGTCACTGCGAGAGACATCTAGGTTTGAGATCTGAAAGGCCCAGCTGTTAGCTTTGATTTACTGATATTTAAATCGAGAATGTTGGTGTTATTTCTGAGGCAGGGAACCCTAACGTTCAAATATGTTTTTCTCAAACTTGAAGAGAGAGCGATTCTCAGGTAGTGCAGGCTTGATAGAAAATGAAATAAATGCACAGTGGGCGCAAGCTTACACTAGCAGGTTGGATACCCTCAGGCTATTCAATGGATTTCTTCTTCTTCTTTTTTTTTTTTTTTTTTTTAGGCTTCTCATGGTCACTTCTCCAAATGGTAGTGAATTATTACCATGGGGCTGGGGGATGCCGTTGCCTCTGAATATTGAACCCTATCAGCTTTTTGCAGTTATAGCCCTACCCTAACTGACACTCCAGTGTATTCCTGTAGAGAAACACTCATTTTCTCTCACTGTGTTGAACTCCTGCAACATACTGATATTCTAAAGCCGCAAATCTTACTGTGGGCTAGCGCGCAAATACAGAAAATTCTGCCATTTTTGTCCATCCTCTATTCATTCTCAAAAGCATGATGGTAATTAAAAATGTTATCGTGGGCGCTCTGCAGCTGGACAGCAGCTATTGAGGCTTCATGGGCAGAGAGAACAAGATGGAAAATGAATTAATGGGCTTTTTTTAGTACACGACAAAAAAAAAAAAAAAAAAAAAAGCAATCTGATGAAAGGTGCTTCAGGTGTGCCCATTATTTTTTATGGATTATGAATATCTCAGAAGATGAAAGAAAAAAAAGTCACAATTCTCATGGGGGAGTAGCAGATGGAAAAACTCCATTATATCTCAAGAGGTACAAACATTGACTCCGTCTCGCTTGATCTCTCATATACACACACACACACACACACACACACACGCACACAAGCTCACAAACACACACTCCCGCAACTTGACACGCAGGCACAGGCCACGGCGCAGGCACAGATACGCACATGTGCACACAACATTTTCAATTTGCAATCAGACACAGTGTGGTGAACTCTCCATGTCTCCCTCTACTGTCCCTTGCACTTGGCATCAAAGTTGCGCCCCTCCATAAAAGCCAAATTCCCTATGACATAGTGGAGATTGCTCTGTCGAAAATGCAATCAGCCAAAGCCAACTCAAGTTCTGATGAATTACTGCGGCTTAGGGAAAGACAATGACATGTCAGTTTTGCACCAACTGGCTCTGTCACGGGACAAGTGCGTATGGGACCCAAGTAAGCCACAACACGGCAACAAACTTCCTGTAAATCTGAACGGATCAACATCCTCCAATGGGACGGCCACACAGAATAACTGATAGAGTTGTCATGGTAATGAGCGCTGGTTAAGTGCATGAGAATCAATGAGCTAATTTTTAACAAAAGCAAATGCATGAGTGTCAAGGCTGATGTTTAGTTTTGAGATGCCTTGCTGCAAAAAATTTGGCTTAGCTCAAAATTTGCTCTATAAAACTTGCTTTTAAGCTTACTTTAGAAAAATATGACACTGTTGTATGAGCTTTCCAGTGCCGACAGATTAGAGGAAAGAGATCAAATTATGTTCTTTTGACTGAAAACAAAAGTCCTGAACAGTATCATGACGTTAACTGACTTACTCGCTCCGATCCACTGCCTCCTCCATTCATTTTCTTTAAATTCCCGTCAGGCTTTCCTATATCAATCGTCTCAAAAAAAGGTGCTTAACCACCCATATAAAATGCGTGTTAACGGCACAGTCACAAAAGACAAAGAGGGCCACATGAAAATATGGTGCGTAATTGACATGGCTGTGAAGAGTGCAGTCAGTTGAAGCATGAAGCACTTTACCCACAGCTGCGTCAACTTCAATTACTGCTGAGGCGACTCTCTAACCAACGCACTGGTAATACAGGACGTGTTTCTGAAGACGATGGTGAGCCATCTAAAATAAGTTTAATATTGATAAAGTAAAATGGCACATTTACTGCGGCACTGTTCATATTAGCCAATGTCCACAGCTGTAGCCATAGCTTAGAGCAAACATACATACAACAGCAGCACTGCATATACAACAGTGTGATTTATTATTAACTGCATACTGAGTATATGGTGTGTTACAACAATACCCATTTGTCATGTACCATACAGTAGATCATGCAATGTGACAGCGTCTTAATTCATTTGTCTGCATTATATGAATGGGAGAATTACAACTATGATGAGAAGATTTTTAGTTGTCACAATACCAGAACTTCCTTGCCTTTGTTAATTATGCACTGCTCAATAAAAGGAAAAGAGATGATTTGTACAGGCTTATATTTACCACACAGTGATGAAGTGCCTTGGTCTGGAGGAGTAACTGACCCACTGTGGTAAATGTCCTGTGATTTAAAAAAAAAAAAAAAAAATTGTCCAATGACTGGAGAGCCAACAGTGAAGCGACAGTCCTCTGTTTCAAAAGGGGGCGCCACACTACAAGCACAGATTGGGCCTTTAAACATTTTCAGTCTCATGCAATGCCCACACAAAGTACAACACTCATTGCCATGACAACATTATTAAAATTCCATTTCAGCTGTGCTAAAGAAGATTACCAAGATGTGCCTTCCTTACTATTCACGTCTGCGACTACAACAGACAGTATGCCCTGGTAAACACCCTCTCTCATAAATAGAAGGGCTGTTAGCGATGAAGCCTTTTTTCTTTTTTTTTCCCCAAATGGATCTGTTTTGCTGTGACATCTCATTAAAAATAGAGGAAAGAATGGTCATGATCAAGGGATGTTGTTGTGAACATCAGCTGCCAGCTGGGAAACCTAAAAGAGGAAAGGAGGAGAGGAAGGAAACTTAAACCGGATATTATGTGACCTCCCTTTATCCCCACATTTCAGAATAGGGGGATCAATACATCATACTTGTCCAGGTTGCTTCCGTCAACCTTCAGCCATTTTCGTTCACAGGGGTATGGATCCATTCTCTCTGGCTATGAAAAAAAAAAATATTTCCCTGCCATGGAAGTAGTTGTACCGCCAGGAGGAGATGTGTTTCCAAGCCCCTGCCCTGGAAACGGTCATTAAATAGTCATGGGTCCCTGTGCTGCGCCGTGACTGCTTGGGCTGGGCCGGGCTGCATGCAGCTTAGTGCTTGTGTTATGCTCATCGCTGCAGGGGTCAGGTAGAGTGCAAGGCTGCTCTTCAGTTACTAGACCAGTTCGCCATCATCACATGTGAGCATCAGTTTCTCCCAACACACACCTCAGCCACAGGCGAACACACACACACACACACATTCACCTTGCTTTAACCCTTCCCTGTGTTGTCTCAAAGGAGTAAGGTCACATCACGGTCACTGGGCATTTCTGAGCGTCACACAAACACCGCCCAGGCTATTCCCTGTTTTTTGGAAAGGCTGACTGTTGAATCTTTGTTTTTATTTTTTTTTATTTTATTTTTTTTTTTTTGTGAGCATGCGTGTCTGTACATGTTTGTGTCTGCGTCTGTCTGGCTGTGCATGTAAGCTGGTTATGTGAAGGTCAGCAAGCACAAGACATGAAAGGGGAGGTAGGCTTTAAGCATTTACCAGGTGAAAGAGAGAGCAGTGGGGGGTTTTTTGGCCAGTCACAATGGAGTAGCCCGTTGCAGCGTGCGACCGGGGAAAGCCAATAAGAAGCCTTCGTGACGTGCCAGGGTGTAAGGGATCTGTAGTTTATGTTTTGTTTCCTCCCACACTTGCATTTTTTTCTCCCCACTTTACAGCGGAAAGGACACGGTTTATGGCGAATCATGAAAACAGTGCATTTTTCCTGCATAGTGTGGAGCTGAGAATAGCTCAGTTCTTTGTCACATAGCAAAACCCAGACAGCCGAGCAGTTTTTCTGTGTTCTCGTAACATCTGGAGAACTCATAAACTTGTTTTGATGGACTACTGAAATAGCAGTTCTGCTATTTACCAATAGTTATTTTTGGCTTTACAGATGAGGTAATGCACCTTTGGCTGGCAGGCAGGGCTGGGCAATAAGGATAAGAATCAAATATCGCAATATCTGTGACTGAGCACCTCGATATCGTAAGGATAGCTACGGGTGCTTTCGTAAAATATTTACATACAATCATTTACAATTATTAGTAACGTGGATACGATGACCAAACAGGCAGAAGTAAATAACAAAAAAGCTACAGCAGTGTGATAAGTTCAGGAAATTGGATCGCTTTGCTGTAATGCAGCTTTTAAAATCAAGAAAACACAATGCTAGTCCTTTATCACAAAATACTGATACCAAAAATCCAAAATGACATCTAGTCTTATATCACGATAGATATAATTACAATATATCACCCACCAAGATTGGATGATTGGACATTTTGTATAGGTTTAAAATGGATCCAACTAGGCTTCAACCACAGATGTATAAAAAGATCTTGCCCCTCCCAAATCCCTAAATGTCTACTGCCTGTGATCCTGCAGCATCAACAAGTTTTCCCCATTCCCCTGGTGTGTTCGGCTGCTCTAAATGCACTTCCCAAGCACCACCCCAAAAGCCTGGAGCAAGGCATCTTGCACACTCAACATATATAACTGGAGAGAACTGAATCAGTGAAGTGATGAATGACTTCAACACACTGTGGACTCAGCAAATGTTAAATATTCTCATTAGCTGGTTGAGAGATCACACACACTCGCCCAGCACTGCTTCTGCCCATAACTGTTGGAGCCTGAGGCAGTCCAAAACAAACCCCCGCCCCCAACCCGACTCGTGCATTCTTCCCCTCCTCGCCTTCATCGCCCTTCTCCTTTTCTGTTTCCATCCGTCGGTGGCGCGGCCTTACGGCTTTAGGAGCGTCAGGCAACACCGGCGTCGGAGCTGTCATACATGTCTCTGTCAAAGCAGAAGCAGCAGGGCATCTGAGATGGACGGACATCTGATCTGCTGAAACGGCTGCTACTCATTGGTGCGCCTGATCCGGGTTGTTAGCACTCGCCTTGAGAATCAAGATTAACAGAACCAGCTGTCCTTAGAAAATGCTGCGAATGGACTTCTGTCGTATCCTTTTCAATGCGCCCGTGATCACTGAGGCAGATCATCTGAAAGCCCTTGCTCTGACACGAAAAGTTGCAAATGGCACAAAACAGCGCCATTTGTAGTTTAACTTTTATTTGCTCCCCTCAGGCCTTTTTCCACTCCAGTCCTAAAGGGGTTACAGTCCACAGGTAACAAGACATTGCTGGCTCTATTCTTTTCAGTACCAAGCTGCCAACAATAAGGCGGTTTAGAGGGAGAGCCAGGGATAAAGAGTGGAGAGGAGCAAGGGAGAGGAGTCGAGGATAGGGCTCAGGGCAGAGGTGGCTCCAGGCCATCCATCTCTGGTTACAGGATTCAGAGAGTGCTGACAGGTCCGCGTCCCCCGGCACAGGCCTCTGGGCTGTAACCACGGATACTGAGACAAACCAAGAGCTGTCACTCAACCCCTTCCAGCGCCACAGACCCACAGGAGATGGGAAAACAGGATAGAGAGACTCAGTGTGCACGTTTGTGCCCGTGTTCAGGCTTTAGCATGCATGCGTATTACAGACTACCAGACAGGGAAAGTAGTGTGACTGCAGACAAAGTCTTTTGTCTGGAGAGATATCATCAGTTTCTCCTGGGAGACACACACACATTCCCACACACTCACCCAAACAGTATAAACAAAATAACAAACTCTTGATTCAGTGGAAGATTTTAAGACACTCTCGGCTAAGGCACACACGGACATGCCGATAATGACAAAATGCCACCTCATGAATTTTGCAGCTGTCTAAATCTCCTTGACATTTTTATACAAGCGTGATCTTCCTTTGGCAAGCACTGCTATGCTTCTTTTGAGACAGTTAAAGAACAGTGTGAAGAGGGTGCAATAAAACATTCGGGGAACAATGGCGGCGGCGGAGTTGGGCTTAATAACTTGAATGATTGGGTTCAATATCAGGGCAAACAACTATTTACAAATGAACAAATGCACAGACGAGGCAATGTGAGGGCAGATGAAGAAAATCTTTTGAACCGCATCTGAAATTACTACCGTAGGTCATGTCTTCCTCTCTCTTATGTTCTCTCAGACAATTTCACCTGACGCACAAATGTGAAAAGAAAAAACAAAATCTATTATAAGTCCCTTCAGGATAACATGTATGTCTGAAAAAAAAAAAAAAAATAAAAATCTATTTTTTAGGAAGATAAAAACGCTGGCTGATTTTCCAAAAAAAATAATTATGCATTTTGTAAATTACAACATAATAACTTCTTAATTGATTTTTTCATGAGTGCAAGGGTCATAGATCTTAATTCAACCATAAACGCCGACGTTGAGCGTGCGAGTCAGAGAAAGACAAATAAAAAACAAAAAAACAAAAAACAGATGAAACATCAAAATTTGAGCAACAGCCTTTTCATGCAACAGCCGTGATGAAGCAATAACGGCGCTCCCTGTGTACTGATGAATCATCTACAGCATAAGAATAACAAATAAATTATTCAGATCTCTACCTTGGTGAAGTCAGAGGGGGTTTTCTCTTTGTTCTGCACCCTGGCATTGATTTCTCCCCTGTGGTGACGAGTGGGAAGCCTGAAGGTTAGACACACACACTATGTAGATAAATGACTCCTGCACTTCTGGAGTTTGATCCAAACGAAGCAATGATGTAGCTCACTGGCTCGGGCCCATATTGAAGTCAACTGTGTGCAAGCAGAATGTGGTCTCGGTGAGTGACTGAATAAGTGTGTGTGTGTGTGGTAGCACACACTCCCACCAGCAAATGTGTGTCTGAGAGAGGGACAGGGAGAGGGAGAGGGGGCCTTGGTTTCAAGCCTTTGTGCAGTAATGACCAGGCTTTAGCACTTTATTTCACAGTGGCACCCCAGTCTGCAATTATACCTAAAAAATGCCCCTAATGAACTTCGATCGCAAGACAAAACATAGAGCGTGGCAGATACAGCCAGCCCTAATTGAGTTATTTTTCCATGTACATTTTGGAAGTTATGGCTCAGAGGACGCTTAATGTGGAGTTTCCAAGGGCTGTTTTTCAAGGCTACGGGACAACAACTGTGTTATCCTATTAAACCAGTCATAGGGAGTCGGCGTTCACACCGCTGATAATAAGTGCCACTGATGTATGTATTTATGCATTTGTGTCAGGACGTGCTTATGTGCGTTGTTGTGTACGATGCCTGCATGTGCCTCCTTCTTCACTTCAATTTAATGCCTGTGTTGCTCTTGGATGAATGGGAATCTGTATGTGTGCTTATGTATGTGCGTATGATGATGTTAATGATTTCCCTCCCCTCTCAATCCAATGCCCAGCGGTGTTCCTGGCTCTGCAGCGCAGCAAAAATTGGCCTGAGAGGTTTGGGAACATTTCCCCCTTACAAACAGGGGCAAATCAATAGCGTCGCGGTTGAGGGAGCCACTCTCCATACGAAGGTGAGCTGACTCAGCAAGTCCCCGCAGCCAACGGGAGGGAGAGGGAGAGTGAGAGAGAGAGAGAGAGGGAGAGAGAGAGAGAGGAAAGCGAAATGGAAATCATTGCTTCACAAGTGGTAAAATGCGCGGCAGTGTCGAGAACCCTCTGTGGACGCCAAGCTACACACTTTCCCGATCCTCTGCTGGGAGCGGCGCGGGAGCGAGCGACGAGTACAGCATGTACACACGTGCACACACACACACACACACACACACACACACACACACACACACACACACAGATACATGTTTGGCTTGTAAATTTACAACAGCTCACCTCTCTGGTGCTGCAAGTGCATTTTCTCTCTCTCTCACTCCATTTCTCCTTTTATTCCTCATGTTTGCGCTCTCTCTCAATCTACTCCACTACAGTAGCCTGGCAAGCTGCGATTTCGCCTTCGCCAAGTCAATCACAGCTCCACACAGCAGAATGTCGGGGCCAGAGACTGGAGGAGCTTCCCGTTTCTACCTTCCCTCTGGTCTATCTATCCTTCCAGGTCTCAGCAGCTATCACTGGGCTGATTAGAGGGGAGAATTGGCTAATTACAGGGCGATAAGGCCGGAGGATGGCTGAGGAGAGGGTGGCATGGAGGGTGCTCCAACGTCCTTCAGGCCCGGCAGGGAATGTGCAGCAGCAGCAGTTGTTGGCAGTGGAGAAGAGAGGACTGTATTATCTCTCATTAGAAGTCCTGAAGGGCTGAATCATCTCTCAACCTCTCCAACAGGTCCCATCTATTTTCTCCCCGTCTTTGTCCCTCGTGCCCTCCTCGATCTCCGATTCTCATCTTCCTTTGCAGTTTGTGGAGATAAAATATGACGACCAGTGTGTGCATGTGTGTGTGTGCATGCTTACTTGACTGAATGTATACTTGTGCCTTTGGGAAAGTACACCAGGGCTCGGCGAGAAGGACAAAATCAATTATCATATCTTCAGCTGAATACCTCAATATCGATATGGTGATGATCTTGCAGGGATAAGTGTTGGTGTTTTCATAAGATACGCACAAGGACCTGAACAATTTATAAAATGTTAGTGAAATCTCCCAAACGACCAAGCGCAATATCCAAAATCACAAGAACTGCAATTTTTTGATAAAGGCAAAACGTGTGGCACAATAAATTATAAAGTATTGTGGAGCCACGGAGAAGCCCCAGGCCTACAAACTGGAGTCCCCTGACACGAGAAACTATGTTTGTTTGCTACAGACGCAGGCAAAAAAAATTACATCATGTTGTTTCAGTGAAAATGAACCATATCGCAATCACAGTGTCTTTCAAAATAAGATAATAACTGTAATATGATTTGTTTTCCCCACATCAGGCTGATCTGTTACACGCAAGAGATTGCGTGTAACAACAGTCTAATAGTTCAGAAAGTTGCATCCCTTTACTGAAATGCAGCCTTTAAAATCAGTAAAAGAAAATACTTATACCATATCACGACATTCCAATATCCAAAATGATAATATTCGGTCTCGTAGCACAATATCAATATAATACTGATGTACTGCCCAGCCCTAACCTCTACCCAACATCTCCTCTGGTTTTCTAGTTGAATACGGCTTTGTGAAGGCTGGCAGGCTCCGATGTAGCAGTAGGAGTCCAGGACAGCTGTGGGGCTGAGGGTGGGTGGCTATTTTCCTCTCCCTGGGTGTAGGAGGTGGTATGTGACACTCTTCACAATGCGATGCGACAGTAAATAAAATCTAATTTGATTCTGTCCCTCTGATGTAGAGAAGAACAAAACTTGCTAAAAGCGTTGGTTTGGGATCGCGCTTCCATTAACATTGGCGCTGTGAGACAATGGCGCTACTTGGTGTTCTGTCATCTGTTCAGCATGCAGAACAGGCAAGATTAAGGAATGCTCTTTGTCAGGAGCTGCTGAATGTGATAACGCATAATGCACAGTCTACATTCCTGTCCATCATTTAGACACAATGCTAAATGACGTATGCAATGCAATATGTCTGAAAGTAATAGCTTACTGTCTCATCCCCCCCCCTCGCATTTTCCTGTGGGTTAAAGCAAGTCTACAGTGGCGCAGTGCGATAAAAAAAAAAACGCCCCACAAATGTGACAGTGTGAAAATCCTGTGTACATTATACATATGAGATAAAAAGAAATTCCCCATATAGCAGCAGCTCTAAATAAAGTATGAACCTGTATCACAGGCTTTTTCACTACATTGTAGCGTGATAAAATCATGTAGCCCAGCCACAGCGAGTAGTGACAGTGTGAGAATACTTGGTGCACATAGCCTTTATAGCAGCTGTCTGCTCTGGTGAGAGCTAGATGAGCCAAAGGAGGTGAATATATTACTCTGACTCTGTGAATGTCACAAATGCCATTTCAGACTGCTGAATGTCACAGTGACTGCTGGGGTGACTGCTAAAGCAGTGGAGCTCTGTGACGTCTACATCCCCAGTGCTATCATCCAGCCTGCCTGCCTTATGAATATCAAATTAAATTGGTCTGAGCCAAATAAATACCAATAAGCTAACAAGAGAGAAGGTGATTGGTTGCTGAGTGCCTGCTGATTATTGGTGGCACTTTTGAGGCCTCAGGTTCGACTGCATTTCCCCTGTGCCAAGATGCTACAGAGAAAGGAACTGAATGAGAGGCTTTCCCCTTGGAATTAGCAGCATTCATATTCATTTTCTCCTTCAAAACCAATCACAGAAAATATTAGTGTAGAAATCGAATGCCTCATTATTGTAAACAAACAAACAGTACAGCCAGAGCTTTTGTGGGGGATGTTATTCATTGGTCGAGCGGCCGCCATTTTAATGAGCGACCCCTTAGGCTGGCAAACCCTTGCAGGCTCTGGAATGTGCTCAGAAAAAAAAAAAAAAAAAAAAAAAAAACAGAAGAAAAAGAAAGGAAACTGAAACACATCTCTGTAACAGTCCCTTGCCTCGCAGACGCTCATTGTGTTTGCTGCACCATCGTCAGAGACACGCTGGAGATGAGCGCTGGGAGCGGATCGTGATTATTTCCCGCACCTTCAGATACGAATAAGGTCCGTCAAGGTCAATCTCCTCAGGCTATCCATACTTCTCCTTCTGCTGTCACTCATTACCGCTGTACATTTTCTCAGTCAGCTCTCTGCATCTCTTCATTTAGAAAACGAAAAACTCACTTAAGACACCAGAGGATGGGACGCATGCAGCCTCAATTCGTAGCGACTGTTTGTAAAGGGGGAATATCTTACACCTGTCGCAGAAAAGGCACTGCACGCTAAGACTGCCACCATCTATTTAATTTCTTGACATATTCAATTTCCTCCATCAAGGTTATGGTTCTTTTTTCGTCAAGAGTTTGTTCATCAAAATTGGAACATACTCCACGAGTGGCTGAAGCATTTCGCGCAATGGGGAAATGTTGCCTCAATAATACATGCTTATGTAGCTAATAAACCAAATTAACAGTAGCCAGTGGCAAAAATGCTGCAACAGTATTGTGAAATTGATTTTTCTGTATTTCCACTAGAAGCAGTAGTGGATAAAAATGAACTCTGGTCCCCAGTTGGTGACATATTAGAAAGCAGGAATTACACTTCTGAGAAAATCATTAAACTTGTTATTCCATTCCTTAAAAGACCGTATCTTCGTATTCAATTTCACAAGCAATCACAAACAATTTCTTTCTGTCTTTTACATGAAGTTGCCATTCACTGTATGAAAAACATCCTCCACAGACTTGAACCGTGCCTGAGTAAGGTGAATATCACAGTAAATAGACATTGCTGCCTTAAGTATGTTGACCAAACATCTTTTTTGTTTTCAGTATCACTACATTATTGTACTTGAAACTGACTAGAAAACACACACTCTTACTATGTAACGTTACAAATGTTATCGGCACTTCAAGCTTTTTTTTTTTTTTTTAGATTCATGGCAGAATTGTTGATAAAGGAAAATAGTTCAATTCAAGCTAGGTTAGGCAATGACATATTTACATGTTTAAAATGATGAACAACAAAGTTTATCTGATTATATAGCACAGAAGAATGAATGGAGGTAATGTGAGCTACACACAGACACTATTTATCAGGCAATAGTAACCTTGCATTAGACAAGAATTACCTTTTGTAGTTGCATTTGCTTTATCTCTGATTAAAAATCCTAAATGCAGATTGCAAGCTATAAATTTTTGCTATAATTATTTTTTCCATGCATGTTGAGTCCTGGCATAAAAACTATAAAGACCAGGTGAACATAACAATACACTTGTAATTGCATAATTCAATTACTACTATACAAGCCATAATTCAATTACTACTATACAAGAAAACCTAAGCAATATTAGAAGCACTCTGCACTTGTAACTTCTTGCAACTGCACCAGAAAGGCGCATTGTTGAGATTAAAGAGAAAAAAAAAACCCACTCATATTTATATTACTGCTCATAGGACTTTTGACACAATCTATCAAACTCTACATGTGACAGCGATTTCATCTCTGTGAAGTCATGTCACGTTCATTTTTGGGCTTTGTGCATCTGTTGTGAGTATAAAGGCTTGACACGAATTTCCAAGAAGAAAAGGGGCACTGTGCCGACCAGTGTGGACGACAAAGGAGAAACAATCTTCAGTAATTGCCTGCCATCAAATGGGGGAGAGCAATTGAAAATGCTGGACAGAGGGAGGGTATGGCAGCGCATATTGCATGCCAGTCAAGGACGCCAGCACCATTCATCTTCCAAGAAATCTCTGAGTTAATCAAAAAGGAAAAGCAAGGGTGGTGGTGGTGGTGGTGGCGGCGGCGGCGGTGGTGCGGGCATTACTGACGAAACACAGATCATTAAAGTTAGTACACAATAAACAATGTGGTCTTAAAAGACTTGGCTGCCTCTGACCTTTTGAAGGTAAAAGGTGGGGAAGCGCACACTGGCAGAGAGACGCAGAGGTTTATTGATTCCAGTTTATCCGAATCACAGGCAACAAGCCACACAGACGACACGAGCAACACTTGCACCTGTCAGGCCTGGGTCTTTAAAGGCAATCCAACGGAGTCACGAGGAGCACAGCACAAACACGGACACAAACACTCCTAATGTGCATTAAAGCAGCACACCAGTGCTTTTACTAATAACAAGCAAATGCAGCCCTGGCTCCCTATAGGTGTCCATCTTGAGTTGCCCCTGCTGTGCTGCATGTACTAAACGCTGGAGAAACATGTTTCCATACCACATTTTTAGCCATTAATACCACATTCCTAAGCGCGTGATTTCTTTCACAGGGCTGACGTGCGCTACATTTTGTGCTCAAAAAATGAAGCGAGACAGTTTATATTGATTAGTTTGTTATTAATTCCACTGCACCACTACATTATTCATTAAGTCTAGGAATTTCTGTGTCTGAGTCTGTTTATTGGGTCGGGGGGTTGAGGGCTGGAGGGGGGTGCACCATCAGTCACAGTCAACACTTCCCTTTGCACAATTACTGCATGTGCTGGGGTGAAACAAATGCCTCCTCCAGCATGCAGCATGCCGCTGAGATTCTGGGGGACCATGGCAGCAATCTCAGTTCTCTTATCTCCTCTCCCCTCATGCAACGTTAAAAAAGGTCTGAGACTGGTTCATGAAAGAATTAAAAGCCTGACGCGATTAAAAGACAAGAACAGAAGAGAAAGAGAGCACAGAGCTTTGCCCGGAGCAAGTTAGCCCTGAAGACCTACATCAGACCTGCTCAATCTTTCAGTGGAAATTGGGTTTGGGCCGGGGAGCGTTTCCCCACAGGCACATCATGCCCTTCTCCACTGATCTGGGATCATCTCACTCTGGAGCTCACCCCAAAGCTCAACCAATAGCACAACAGAAACACAGCATCATCAGGGTCCTGGATCAGTAGTTAAGGGCAATTTTCTGTAAACTGTTGCCCACATCACAAGGGCACTATACTGCTCCAGTGCGCAATCTTTGATACACACGCTCAGCCGCTGACCAGCGCCTGAGACAGTCTCCAACAGTGATTCATAGACATTGGTTAATCTTATCAGGGACTGCCTGGACACAGCAGTAATAAACTGGAAATTGTCTAGTGAATCTCATATCAAATCTCGACCATTGGGAAGGAACTGCAACACAGCCTCTCAAAGCAAGAACAGCCGAGCCTATAGAACTGCCTAATTGTCTTAACACAAGTCATTATGTGGTGGTGATAATAAACAATGTGGTAATGGACATAATACTTTAGATGAATTTACTAGGTATTCATTATGAGCCTTCCTGACTCATTGTTTTCCTTGGCCGGTTATTTGTCTTAATCCCTCAAGTCTGCAGAGAACACAAGCATGCAATATACAGCAGGCCTTAAATGCCAATTAATCATGCTTGTCTGCACATGCGTGTGATTTAAATGACAACCCTCATATAAACATGAAGGCAGAAATGTAATACTCTTATCCTCCAAGCATCTCTTACTGAAAATTGCCTGTGAGACTCGAAACTTAACTGAATCTGGGGGTTGTTTTGTCTGGTCCAAGGTAGAGAATTAGGTTATGGTGAGGACTTGAGTAATGAAGAAAGCTTCTTGTCCTTCCCCAATATGACTCACTCCCCGCTCTGTACAAAAGGAGGCAGCACAGCCGCATGCCACGGCAATAAAAAATGACTAGCCACTCCAATTAGCCAAATCATAAAATATAATTTGAGACACATCTATCTAACATGACCTGCAAACTTGGGATAAAAAAGAGAGCTATTTCAGCGTTCATTTATTAAATGCCATAGTCGCTGCAGTTCTCTGTCTGACTCATACTGAAGATCTGACAATGAAATTTAATGCTGGGGGCAGGGGGTCAATGCATGCATCTACAGTACTTTTAATCCCAAGGACCAGAGCTAATGATAAAAAAAAAAAAAAAAAATTTCAAGACCAAAAATGTTTACATAAAACAACTTGATAATACCTACTGCATTAATTTAACTAACCTTGTTAATTCATTCACTGGTTTATATGATCTATTGGACACAGTATAGTGCAGAGATACTACCCCCTCTAAATACTTTATTATTATAAAACCAAATACTGACTTTTTCATTGCAATTCAAAGACCCAATGGTATTTTATTGAGAAATTCAAAATGAAGTGAGTTACTCTTTGACTATTACTTGAGAAAATCTAGCACTTGTGGTTCACAATAAACCAAATTGTGACATCTGACTCCAATTAAAACATAGAAATGGCTGAACAATGATACCAAAACACTTAGTGAGTCTTATTAGACGATTTCAAAAGTAAAGAAAAACAGATTTAACATTCTACAGCCACTGAAAAACTGCACACCTATATTATGAGCCAGCGTTGCCTTCAGTATGAAAGCCATTAGAGTATAAAGCGCCACTGTGAGCCTGCACTTTGATCCTTGACTTGTAACTGAAGGAGAGAACAAGCTGACAAGTTTTAAATCCAAAGACCCTTTGTGGGTGTTGTGACTCCCATCTACAGACTGATGGGAGTCGATTGTTGGTGTCAAATGTGATGGCTACACTGGCAAATCGCTGCACATACAAATATATACTACCAACAGACCAATACAGGCATGAATATAAATGAAGCCATTTGAAAAGCAATGAAAAGATCATCCTAATAGAGCCTTGTCATCATCTCCGTCCCTAGATACCGCTGGGTTTTTTCCAAGCGGCTGTGGCCTTGCATGCTGAAAAAGAAGCCACTCAACAAGCTCATCTTCAAAATCTGTTTACCAGGATGCAGGGTAGCAAAAGGGGAAATTTGACTCACAAATTCAACCAAGGAGTGTTCATGTCAATGTCTCCCAATCTGATTGCTTTGGCATTCACATGTGAATAGGATTTGGAGTGCAAGGCAAACACTGACAGCGAGCTGCAGATGGTGCTCCAGTGCAAAAGTGACTGAAGAAACCGTTGCAACCAGACATGCTGTGGCTAATCAACATGAGAGAGGGGCCGGGCCGCGTCTGTGTGTCGGGTGGGGTAGACGGCACGATAAAACAATGTGGCAGAGGCACCTGTGAAATTCCCTCAGCCTGGACTTCTGCTCTCCACTCTGGGTGTGACAGTGCTGTCACGTTAGGGGAAATTTCAGTATTACTATTGCAAAAGATTGAACTTAATAGTGAATTTTATGAGTGTTCAATACTTTCGCCAAGTGTGTTCCGCAAGCTGAGATTCCATTTCAGCATCAGCTCCCCAAGGTGCAGGCTAAATGTGCGAGCCGGAATAGCTAAAAGAAGAAGAAGGATTGGGATAAACAGAGCCTCAGTCTGGCTCTTGACAGTGGACTGCAGCAGTCATCACATTATTCAATGGAGCCAAAAGGCTGAAAACATGGCAACAGCATCAAACAGTCTAGCACATGTTGAATTGAATCCAATTCAATATAAAAGGCTGACAGAACTGGTTGCAGGAGTCAAATATGGAACTAGTTTGTTTACCGAGTGGACAAAGCGGACACTGACGCAACAAAACCCCCCGGGCAAAAGCAGCTAGTAGGCTGTTTAAGTTGAAAGAGGTAAGATATTGCATGATGTCTTTCCTTGCTTGCAGTAGTGCCACAGATACTGAACATAATACAGTCGAAATCCTGGCATTGTGAGAACACCGGGGTGTGATGTGCACAACAAATGAAATCGACTAGAACGGAGCTGTTATGGAGACATGTAAAAATCCTACGACTAGCTGAGAAACTGTGAATGAGAAATGTTCCTTTTTGAGTCAAAAGCTTATTAGCACCAAACTTGGATTCGGTTTTAACAGCAATACCCTCAGATCTATAAAATCTGGGCAGTGCTCCCGTGAACAGCAGTTCCAAAACAATGGGCCTCATGCTGCCCAGAGGGTCTTGCTTCTGTTCGGCTCCCCAGACCCTCCAAATCAAACAGTAAGGGTGACAGCTGGACTTTCACTCTGCACCACGAAGAGAAGCTCCGCTTGGACCGTCTTGGAATCTAGGACCGCGGGCCAAAAGACACAAGATTAGAGCCCACCAGGGGATGGAGATATTCTAAGAAGCCTTTGACTGGGCTTGCACGTGGGAATCAGCAGACTGTTAGCTATGGCTTCCAAATGTTCCTTTACGCCTGAGTCCGAGGGTGTTAATACCACATCGAGGTACTGACTGAAGTCTTTGCAACCGAATTACAACGAGCACAACTCGAGGCAGACGACGAGGTGTGCGCCGTTTTTCCAGGCCATGAAAAAGAGGCATCTTTGTGCGGAAGCAAATGGAGGGCAATGAGGCTGGAATGACAACCTGCAGGAAGGTTCTTACTCTAATGCCTTCTCCAGCTGCTTCACCTTCGCCTTATTGTTCCACTGTGCCTATCTGAGGAGGACGGGAGGCCATTTGAACACAGCCTAGGCTGGGGCCGGGGCAGCACACCTTGGCCCTCACATGCTCCATTAAACTAGGAGCGGGGGAAAGTATGAGGTCTTGACAGTTCCTGGCTCAGAGCCCTGCCGCTGACACAATTACTAGCCCCTTGTCCCTCGTCCATGCTTTGCTGCCTTGTTTAAAATGGTTGCCTGTAGCCACTGCTGTGGAAGTAAACAACAGGGAAGCTGCAGCCAAGAAGACAAAGCCTCCAAAACAGAGAAGAAAAAACAAATCCTGTCATTGGCCTATTATTTATTTATTTATTTGTTTGTTTGTTTTAAGTGTGACAATTTGGAGGTTAGGTTAGAGGACAAATTTGAGAATCTGGTCCCATCCTTCAGCAGCCCATTACCACTGCCCATGTGTATGTATTAGCGCATAGCATTATATAATAACAAGATTGTAAATTAGTAATGTTTTGGTGCTGTAGAGCTATTTGAATAGCAGAGGATGACACAGATATGCAGACAACGGGACAAATGGAAAAATGCATCCTGACAGCAAACACAGACACACAAAGTCATATTCAGAAAAATTACATTTTTTTTTTTTTGGAGGCAGTGAACGGTTGGTCTGCGCTTCATCCCCGACGCCCACCTAATACTGTCCCTTCTCCACAGACTCCAATGTGCCTAGTCTCTCCAGCCAGCGGACTGTCTGCCAAGCAAAACTGGAAGTGAAAAATAAGTTTCATCTTTAAAAATACTTTGTTATGCAAAACAACTTGACAGTACAACTGAAAATAAATTGAGGCAGTGATTGATTTGAGACAGAACCCCGCAGTGCGGTGGCCGCAATGTCCAGGAGGCATTTCATTTTCCAGACTTCATTAATTAAATTTTCCAAACAATTTTACCAGCTAAAAAGCAGCAATATGCAGTTAATTCAAACTCTGCCAATGGCATGAGTGTTACAGTTTACTCTGTCACACTAAGCCATGTTGTTTTTTATGAAACAACTGAACAGTATGCAGGCTATTTTTTTCTTTTTAGCAGAATTTGACCATTTTACTACATTTATGATCAAATCTAATATATGTAGATTATATTATATTAAACTATGCATGCTATAGGAAAAACAAATAGCACAGGGTATCGGGTTAACAACCTTAGACAGCTGACAAATCTTCAGCTTGTCTGGATTCATTTAGTCAGACATAAAGGTGCAGAGACAGTCAAAAGACGGTGGACAAAGAAGATCCTGTATTACCTGAAAGGAATATGAAAGTTAATTCTGGCAAGCCTATTTCCCAGGCCCAGAATAGAGCAGGGTGAATAAATGATTATAAAATCCACCTCCAAAAAAAAAAAAAAAAAAAAAATGTGGTTCTGATTGGATTAATCCAAACCCGGGTCATCTTGGAAGAAGAAACAATGTCTCTTTTTCATTTTCCAATGTTCTTGTTCTAATTGAGCGGGACCTGAAGGGTAAAACAAGGGGAGAGGGAAGAGAGAGAGAGAGAGAGGGAGAGAGGGAGAGAGAGAGGGAGAGAGAGATCAGGGAGACAGACAGCCTCCAGTCAGCTCTAGCAGTGGGGCCTTGCTGACCTAGATCCAGGCTGAGTGGGGATGATATTAGCAAAGCAATTAAAGGAGATGACACCCGTCAGGCAGGGTCGGACTGACAGGGATAGCAGTCTCTGTCTCCCTCTCGCTCGTGCATGTTCTCTCTCCTGCTCCTGTAATGGCTATTGATTTTTCACAACCAAAACAAGAGGCCATCTCAGCCCAGAGGTGGGAGAATTGGTAAAAAGATGAAAAGTTAAATAAAAAAAAAAAAAAAAAAAAAAGAAGGGAGGGTGCAACAGATAGGCACGCGTGGACAGGATAGGCACATTGTACGAGCTGGATCACTGGCTCACAGGTTACTGACCTTGTCAGCTCGTTGCTTGGATATGCTGAACTTGCTGTAGGCATGTCAAAAACTTCATTCCCCAGTGATGATAGGGGAATATGATTTTTTTTTTTTTTTTTTTGGGCAAAAGTCACTCCATTTTTTGCTTGGCGGATATGGAATGACAATATTTGGAAGACAGCGAGGAAATTTTAACTGTTTTCTGTAAACTGGGGTACGGATGATGGAGGATGAATAATAAAAGTGCAAAGAGGAAAAAAAAGTAGATAGAATGCATCAAGAAGTAAAAAAAGCATATCTATCATTTATTTATCATTTCATGCCTCTTTGCACCGTTTCTTTGTTCAAATAGTTATTATTTCAGCATAGGCAGGTGCCTTAAAAGGGTAAAACACTGATTTTGCTATCAGAATCAGAGGATTCAGAATGTTGGAATCTCAAACATGACATATAACAGTCTGTGTTTAAAAATGTCCAATGTCACGAGATGTTATTTAGAGCACTGCAAAAAAAAAAAAAAAAAAAAAAAAAAAAAAAATCCATTTTAACAAGTAATTTAAACTCATATTCAGGCTTAAAAATTTAATTAAATATGTATTTTTTTTAATATTGGTGGGTTGATCTGCCTTATTTCAAAATAATTAGATTTTATTTCAGAAAAATTGCTGAAACAAGTGCACCTGTTCAGATGGAGATTTTTGCAGTGGAGAAGCAGGCGCATCATGACTTACCTAACCAAGATGTTCTCAGATCAGATGTGAGTGAACCTCAGTCTCAAACAAAATGAGGGGAGGAAGAGGAGAATGACAGATGCGCACCAACCATCACAGACAAAACGAGATTACGGGAAATCTCATAAAAACATATTGCAGTGCGTCTGTGTTAAAATAGCCCACGAACAAATACATCCAAATCAGATTTACAGCAATTACAGCAGACAGAGCCACTTAAATCACCAGACCATTCAGCTGTCACAGTGCAGTGCATGCGTCGCTCTGTCCCAACATGCACTGCTCCAGGCATGCAATTCAGCGGAGTTGTGTTCAACATTTCTCCCTTAATGTGATCTCATACGGTGGCCATGAGATTGACAAAAATGGCAGAAGCTGAAAGTCAAATCAAATATCATGACATATTGGACTGAGAGGCGTGATATCAACATTGTGACAGTACTGTAGGGATGACTGCTGCTGTCTTCACAAAATATCTGCACGATGAGATGTTTGATGAAAAAAAAAATTCTTCCGTAATGTGGACATGATGGCCAATCAGGTAACGCCAAATAAGAGAACAGCTACAACAGTCTAATACATTCAGAATATTGCATCTCTTTACTGTAATGCAACCTTTAAAACCGGGAAAGGAGAAAAATATCATCTATATCACGAGATTACAGCATCCAAAATCCCAGATGATACCTTCTCACATATCACGATATTGATGTATTGCCGTGCCCTATTGACACGATGATAACATTTTATAACACACTGTCAATGTAACCAACATTTTAAAAATCAGGATCTTAAATACAATCTACACAACAATTACGACGACAAGACAACTTCAAAGAGGAGTTAGGTTTTTCTATATAGTGTTTACAGAGGTATTTCATGGTTTCCTTTCATCAGACTGTCTAGCCAGAGAAGGTCACAGAATATATGGATTAGAGTGCTTCTCTTTCAACTGCTTTGCAAAACGGAGAACACCAGCCCGTCTGATACGTGAAGTACACTTCAGAGAACGTGACAAGCGTCTTTCTTGGCACTCACTGAATACTGCACTGCTTTCCTGCTCAGCTTCTCTATTCCAGTTTTTTTTTTTTTATATATATATCAGCAAGAGTTTCTGGTTCAATCTCAAAATCAATTTTACAAGCTGCACTTTCATTTTTCAGTTTACAACGTTGAGGCAAAGAAGCGGAGTTGAGTAAGCAGCTAAGCTGATGAGAATTTTGATTTGATTTGATTTTTTTTTTTTTATTTTGAGCACCGGGAGTGCAGAGAGTTAACTCTGTGCGCTGATTTGTGCTCCTTGAGCTGCTTCGAGCGCGTTGGAAGAAGCTTCGGAGGCAGCGTTTTGTAAAGACACATATGGCGCAGGAATGTACATTCACTAGTCTGGGGCAACCCCCTTTATGCCCCTACAGAATCCGCTTGACATCTGCATTACACATGTGTCCCCATCCATAAAACTGCATGAGGAATCTTTTAACAGTGCTGCACGTGCACAAAATGGACAACTGATTGATCAAGAGGAGCAATTACTGGCGGTGCTTCTTCACTCCATCATCAAGCTGCAGACGAAAAAAAAAGAAAAAACATTTTGAAGGCTCTGGCCAAGATATCTAAGTGTGTCTGGTCGAGCTTAATGCATAACTGTAGGTGATCTGTAGTATTCCAGGAATCACTCGACTACTTAATGTCTGTATTAGCTCTCTCATCTCTGTTTAAAGACTTCAGCAATAACCATTCAGATAAATGACGGCATACTCTCAAATCCCTGTTTCAACGGAAAATATAGTTATAGTTTTTCTCTGCCTGCAGCATACAGGCCAACCTTGGCACCTTAGTCACGCTTGTGAACAGCAGTGGAAAATGCCATAAAACATCTGAGACATTTCTCTACATATGTAGGATAGAGATATGTGTCGTAATGAGTTGCACTCTGCAGATGGCTATTAAGGCTTCTGTCAACATTAGGGAGATATTCAAATAATACTTTGGCAGATGATACTCACAATTAATTCAGAGTAAATTTTCAAGCAGACCCGTTGACCACGGATGATAAGATGGTACATTTGAATTCTTTGATAAGAGTCTCTGTTGGGAAATTAATTTCAGCAGTGAACATTTGGTTGTTAGAGAGCGGTAATGTAATGAAGGTTAAAAAGGAGTTTTCACGCCAGGCAAGGAAATTGCTTTCTTTCAAATGTTTCTTTGTCAATCTGACAGAGGCTGGAGCGGATGACCATGACTATTCACAATGTCAATGTTTAAACTGATGCTGGACAAAGGATTGCTGCACTGAGCTACAGCTTGATTCAGAGGGAAAAGGAAGAAAGATCATGTCTTGTCAATTCTTCCAAACATCTTGAGTCAACTGAAAAGGAAAATGTTCAGTCAAATTCAGCAAGCAAAGTACAGCAAGGAATAGCAATGAGCTTTTTTTTTTTTTTAAATCAGGATTTCAGGTACAGTTCTGTGTTTTATATGTGCATCTTTGCACCATCTGTGTAGATGCTACCCTCCAACGCACACAATATAGCGTCAGCCAGGTAAACAAAGACAAAAAAAAAAAAACAAAACATAATATAACCCAGCTGCTTTCATAGAGGTTATTGTAGAGTATCAAAAAGGTGAGAACAGAACAGAACAGATGAAGAAAATAATGAAATAAAATAGCTGAAAGGATGAAATTACTTCTAACCCTGTTCCTGGAGCACAAAGCTTTCTAAAGTGATGCCCGAGCTCGGCGCTGCTCATGATGTCAGGTGAAACAATATGCCTTGTCTGCACTGATAGCCATCTTACAATATTATGGATTTATTATGGGCCACTAATGAGCCACTGTATGCCTTGAAATATGGATCACGCCATCATGCCTCTCCAGAGTGGTATACTTGCAGTATAAAAATCAATATAGTATCAAGATGCCCAGGGAAAGCTCAGGTGGAGATATTCTTAAATAAGACAGCTGACATGACAGACATACCAGCGCTCTGAAATGGCAAAGCCTACTGCTTGATATCACTGGTCTGCAGGACATCCTCACCAAAGGGGAACTGAAGGTTTAGCAGCAGAGGGCTCAAGCAAACCATGGCTGACAGGATTTCTTGGTTGGATAGATGGATGGACGGACAGCTGGTGATGCTCAACATTCTTAAGCTTTCTCTTTGCCTTATGTCAAAGCATTACACTCACAGTCACCCAGTGAACCACCCATCCAAGTGCATTTAAGGATTTTCAAAGGGGCAATAAAAAAAAAATATATTTTTTTAAAAATTTAATTTATGATATTTGACTGTGAAATTGTTTTGCGGAAAAGGTGTGCTTTCTTAAACTCTCTAAAAGTATTTATTTATCAGAGCAGCATATCATGATCCCATCAATAAATAAACACTACGGTTGAAATGGTGTGGGTTTTTTGAGTTTTTGAACACAGAGTTTCTTTCCATTGGATGACAAGTGACATTTTCATATTGGTTAAAAAAAAATAAATAAATAAAAAATAAAAACATTCTTTTCGCAGTAGAGAGGCTCAAATGGAGCTGCTATCAAAACAGTTGATAGCAGATACATGAAAGCATAAACAAAGAAGCTTTTAAAGACACCAGGAAATTGCCCTCTTGCTTCCTTTGTATTTCCTGTTTTGACAGACTACTGGGCCAGGGGACAGGCCAAACGTGAAGAGCGATTATTACAAAGTTAACCAATAGGATATCACTTGAGGAGAGGAACGCAATTCTGCCGGGATGGGTGGAATGTGGAGGGATTGTTGGAAAATTTTAAAGGGATTTTGTTGGCTGAACTTAAATTTACGCCTACACATGCAACATGAGGTCACAATTAAATATGCATTTTTGTCCAAGAATTAAAAGTAATGGTTGTCTCACTGGGACTTTAAAATTGGCATCATTAAGACAGCGATGTACATGACAGTGATGACATCAGGTCTGGCTTATACCGACCTAATAGCAAAGTGGAGCAAGTATCATCCTGTTGCATGGTGGAGAGTGAGCACATCGTGGCTGACACATACGTCATTCAAAATGTAGAAGAGGCTACAACCTGCTACATGATTAATGACTGGTAAATCCTGTGCTTTTCTCTTCTTGCTTAAAATGTGTCTTATGCTGGCATGCAGTCCTTAATGGCAGCTAAAGGAGCCAAGTCGACACTGATGCCACTGCTGATTGCGCCTGCATGCCCATTCACAGATATTAGGCTCAGTAGCCCAGATGAGATCCCACGTTGTGACCCCTGCTGTGAGCCTGCACCCCAGGGGGGCTGGAGTGTATGTGTATGTATGTGTCAGCCTCTTGGGATTCTATGGTCCTTTAACCACCACCCGACCTCCCGCGGTGCCCTATGTCTTAATCACTCTGGGGGCGTGTGGGAGACAATGCTTCACCATTTGTGTGACAGCAATATAACCGGGTAAGTGTAATCGCGCAGCCAAATGTCTGCGAATGTGTGTCTGCCATTGCTGCATTTATGTTTATGTTTTACCGCTGTTGTGGTCTGGCAACAGCATGCAAATGTGATTCAAAAACCGAAAGAGTAGGAAGTCATTTTATCATTATGGCAGTGGGTGCACTGCCGGTGACAGAGGCCACCGCGTGAATGGCACCGCGAAAGCTGGTGAACGCCTGACCTTGATCCTCACTTTCCCGTCCCCCTCCTTCTTGATTGCTCTCGGCCACACAGCCTATATCAGGCATGCACCTCATGGCGGCCAGGTCAGAGGTCGCATCATTAGTAGCGTTACTTTTCTGCTTAGCACACACCTTTACCCAAGATGACCCACATCATTTTCTGTCTTCACAGCTAAGTACCTCAACTGAGCCTCATCTAGTTAAATGCTCTTCTCAAGGGTGCAGCGGCACCTTTCTCCCTCTGTCAGCAGGCAAGGACAGCGAGCCTTCTCGCCTTAATGGTGGCAGGTGGAGGTTTCTCTCCAGCTTGATCCCAAAGCAGGATTTTCACAAAAGGGAGCAACATTATGGTTCAGTGGCTGGCACTGTGGTTTTGAAGCAAGAGTGCCCTGGATTTTAATCATAGCTCCGGTCTTTTTCTGTGTGCAGTTTGCATGGGTTTCCTTTAAGTGCTCCAATTTTCTCCCAAAGTCCAAAGACATGCAAGTCTCCACTGATTACTCTAAACTGTGTGTTAAACTGTCAACCTGTTCCTCCCAGTGCATGCTGGGATAAGCTCCAGCCCCCTGCAACCCACGACTAGGAATAAGTAGGTAGAGAAAACAGATGGATGGATGGATTTTAATACATATGAATATCAGAGGTAAGTGGCAGGAAAGAGCAGGGGATGATATGCATCACCGTGACTGAAACTTAACATTGCGAAAATATTTTTATGCCTTTATCGGTTCACAGTGAGCCTATCCATTAGGCAGAGAAAGGGCACAGCCACATAAACTAATTATGTTGTGTTCTCTTTTTTTTTTATTAGTGTATGACTATAATGAGTGCAATGAATCAATGCTGTATGTACACATTAATTCCACCGAGGTAAACAAAACCATTTGAAAAACAGTATTAAATATTGGGGTAATTTCGATGTTGCCTAGGCCAGCAGCGCAATCACTGAACTAGAGAGCACCCACAAAAAGACATGTAATCCTGTATAACTGAACGTTTCATAAAACTAATGGAGAGTGATGTAGGTCTATGTTCATGGTCTTGTTGACTAGGATACATTTGAAACTATTAGATCACTTAGAAAAAGGTGACCACTTGATTTGATTAGTATTCACTGGCAGGGATGAGTCACTGCACACGCTGCACTATAATTAACTGTCCTCCTCAAGAGGAGAGGTGTAGCTTTCTCTCTCATCAGCCGCTGTAAAGCCCCCTGCGGTCCTTTAGCCACTGCCACCTCCACCCTCCCTGCCCAAATCAACACAGCAGGTGGGCCGCCGGCTGATGGCACCTTTGTCTGAGCGGCTCTGTCTGCAACCAAGAGACCGGTTTTCGGCCTCGCAGGAGCTTGTCATCTATCATTACGCGAGGCAACCATGAGAATGATTCCAGCAGACAGCTCCTGCTTACCGTCTGGGGGCCCAACGTAAACAGCACACTGCCAGGCAAACAAGGGTGATGATGACCATTACTTTCCAAGGTATGCGGCACAAAAACAAAAAAAGAAAGCATTACTGTTTTGTGTTCCGGCAGCAGCTCTGCAGCAGGAGGCAATGATTTATTTTTGATCAGTTGTGCTCATGATTTCTCTGCAAAGCTCTAAACAGATCGTATCCTTTGTTCTTTTCATTTGAGCCCGACTGATACTGGGTTTTTATGGCCAATTTTGAGCCAGTATTTTTTTTTAAGACATAAAAACACTCCCTTATTAATCAAATAGCTGTGATGAAGATATGTACTGAAGACAGGATGATGAAGATATATAATGAAGACTTGATATTCCTCTGTTCAATAATAAACTTCTTAACTTCTTAGCACAATCCGCACCACCATCTGCTCAGCTGTGATACACTGCTCTGCCAACTCACTGCTATACAAAGTATAGTAAACAATAAAGGCTGCTGGACAAACCAATGATAACACTGTTTTAAAATTAAACAAAGTGCTTTTCAATGCAATGTGTACAGGATTCTTTTTTTAAACAAATTGGCCAAAACATACGCCAATACTGATGTGTAATGTTGTGTAATGTCTGCTATCCGCAATGAGCCAATATTGGCTAATAATATTGCATTTGCTTCTAATGCTAATCAACTTATTTCTACAATTTTAGTGACTCAAGTGGCATTTTCTAGATACTAGTGGACTGAGCGTCTTTATTCTACCTGGATTCAACGTATTTATTCTTGGACCAGAAAAATTCCTGAAACTGCATTTGAAACAAGAGGGATTATCTTATCCCACTGGCAGATTTTTTTCCCCACTTGGTTTAAGAAAAAAACAGGTTTTAGACTTAATATGATCAATATGAGACTGAAACACTTCTGAAGATGGAGGCTTTTGCCATATGTTTGGAGCACTTTAGTCAAACTCTGGAGGATTTACTCCTCCAGTGCAGTTCGTGTGGGAAAATGAGAAAAATGCCATTCACTCGGGTGACCGTGCAGGAATGGGATTTGTTTCGAGTCCCGCAGGCATCGTGAGCCTCAGTGGACTAAACACAAAAATGGACTTTTCCACTGTGATACAGACTGAAGGAAACAAAGTGCGAGTCCAGTCACACCCTGAGGCTTTTTAAATATGGCGACAGGACTAATTTCCCACACCGTGAGAAGTGAATGTATCGTGGCCCATCGCAGCTCCGGACCGGGGAGGCCATGATGTGAGCAGCCACACAGGCCATTGACCAAACAGCAGAGAATGATTCTGCACCTGAAGCCTCACAGTGAGGGCTGGACCCCAGCAAAGAGCACACATAATGAGTCGTGTTAATCAGCGATGTACTGACCCGAGACGGGCACCGCCACAAGTAACACACACTGGCTCACACACACACGCACAAAAGCCCAACCCCCCATGTGCCTCTGGGGCCCAGGCCTGGTCACCTCACTCAGGGATCAAAGGCAGTGTGTCGTTTTAATCAGTCCTCTCAGTGGGTAACCCCATTAATTCAATTCTATTTCATCAGCGGTGAGCAGACCACAAGAGGGGTCTGAACATTCCTGGGGTCCCTCAGTCCAGGAGTAATCCTATCTCTTAATGACCCGAGATCAGACTCTAACCCCGTAATTGCTTGGTGACTGAGTTTTTGCTTGCTTATAGAATTGCCGCAGCTTTTCAGGAGGAGAACCAAAGACAGACGTAGGTCATTTGCTGGACACGACGGGGAAGTCAAGCAGAATTAATGACGCCATGAATCAAATAAATCAAGAGAATCAACCCCCCGCTAAACCAGGCCAACACTAGAGAAACTAATGTACACATACAGAGTGACCTGTACCAAAGGATCAAGGATCTCAAATTAAGCCTGATTAAAAAAAAAAAAAAAAAAAAAAAAAAAAGCAGCAGAAAATAAAGTAAAATAAAATAAAATGTGTTGGACATTACATTTGATTTTGCAATATGTTAATTTTTGATAGACAAATATGACAGGAAAATTTGCAGGCAATGGTCACACAACAAAAGCTACAATAAAATAATGAGGCAGCGTATCGCCTGCTCACGCTTCATCGTTTCTTTTGTATCAGCCTGTGTGGTTTGTTTTTCTGTGGCATAATGAAATGTTTATTGGGACATGAGATAATGAGCGTCTTGATATCTTACCGTACCTTTGGTCTCTGGTGGATGGGGATGCTCATCACAGACAAATTAGATCTTTTGAGTATTGCCGTCTACACCTGCGAAAACAATAACAGCAGCACTGGTGAATAAGGTGAGGTATTTACGCTAAAAACGAAATGAATCTTTCCAAATCTCTGGCCCCTATCATTGCCATGCAACGCCATCTCTTCGAGGCTTCACTTCCACTCGACAAAACAAAAAAAAAAAAAGAAAAAAGAAAAAAAAAATCACTGCTGTGAGATGGCAGCGATGTCAATCAAGAGATTTATTAGTGTAATCTCTGGTCCGCAGAACAGACAAATCACTCCACGGAGAGGTGTGTTTCTGTAAAAGACCTATCAATAACCAACACTCCAACTGTCCTGGGAGCACATTAGAGGTCAATGCCAGATAAGACTCCAGCGTAAAGGTCAACGTGAATGCATGGCTGGAGTCGGAACATGCACTGAGGGAGCGGTGGCAAACGATAGTCTGAGTGCACACACACACACACACACACACACACATATGTATATATAAAAATATATATATATAAAAGAGAATCAACAATTAATGCTGCATCCAAAATTGATCGCACTGCTTTTTTTAGACGACAACAAAACAAGAGGGTTTGTTTGGTGGATGGCACTTCAAAGACTTCCATTGTCGGGCGCAACAACGGTGCTGGTGTTCGTAAACAACGACCTTATGACTCCACCACAGTGGCAGCCTTTGAAAGTCACCACAGTATGATCTGAGCCATGACATCATCTCGCTCCGTGTGTGTGTGTGTGTGTGTGTGTGTGTGACAGAGAGACACAGAGGGAGAGAGCAAGAGAGAGAGAGAGAGAGAGAGAGAAAGTGTCTGTGCCTCTTGAGTCTGTGTATTGTCCAAGGGCTAAATCAAAACAGTATTAAGAAAGAAATCTGCACCTTGATAGAAACCCTAAAACACAGTGAATTAATACGAGGGAGAAAAATAATCAGTGTAGCAAATGAAAAAAACATTCCTAAAGAAAAAAATTCAACCTATAACCGCCGGCCACTGGCAAGCACCTTACATTTATATCATTTTGTTGTTTGCTGGTTCATTTTTCGTGTCGTCATGTTGAGCTATTCCCAGCGCGGCTACAATGGGGTTTGATGTGAGACAATTTTTTCAGATGTCCTCGACTCCAACAGTAAACATCAGGACTTGGGCTGACAGTGCCTCAGAATCAAAGAGCGAGGGCTTCTTTCTCTATTCCACCATCAACCGCACAGGGGGAAATGCATCACAGAGCAGAAAGAGATGCCACTTTCCCCGCCGACGGCAGCGCCAGCCGACCAGAATGCATTGCAGCCGCACCTCGTCATTTTGCACAACAGCTGCTCTCTTCTCAACTGGAAAACCTCCTGCTTTTGGTATCAGCATTGTTTCTGTTATTGTTCTCCTCGCTTGCGGCTAAAAACCCGTCGCTGCGATGCACGGGCACAGTCAGGCCCAGTCTCCAGAGGCTGTCCAAAGCCATCCTGAGAAATAATTAACTAACTGGAGAACAAACAGACGAAGCCGGATGAAGTGGAGGGAAAATACATGCATCAGAAAGATTAATTAGGAGACTTTTTTTTTATTTATATCACAAAATAACTCCTCAACTTATCAAACATTATAATTTGGTGATATGTAAGGTTCAGTGAAATTTTTTCTTTATCGTTCAAAAGCTGTTGTAATAAGACAGCTGTGTGGAATTACTTCTTTTGTGCAAATACTATACATGCCAATCATAACACACAGTCCTCGTCTCAAAAGGAATGTTAAACACAGCTGAAAATATGTATTTTCTTATTTAGTATTATTCCTAAGTACACTCTTCATCATCCACCAAGATTTGAGAGCTACTCAAAGTCTCTAACTGTAATAAAAATTCGTTTTAGTCTGGGAAAAACAACCCAAAAGTCCAGCAAAGTGAAAATATTCTGTTTGCTGGGAGTGAAATAGCGACAGATTTTCCTCGCTAGCGTTGCTGTGGAGCTCAGTTGTTAAAAGCCTGCACTTTGGAGGCTTGTAGCTGAAGAGTTGATGTGAGAAAGTCCATAAGTGTTGCCGATATTAGATTGGGGAGATATTTTTGGGGGGCAAAATGGTGGATTTGTGTTGAGGAACAGCACAAAACTGACCTTTTTGAGATGTTTTCTACGCCCAATAGTGAAAAAACCTGTGAAAATTACATATTTTGGCTTACCATCACTTTAAGGTTTAGAGAAGAGGGGTTGTGACTCAACTGCACAGACCTGCAGGGAAAATCTGACTCCCACCATGTTTTTTGGGAGAGGAATTCAACCCCCCGGCTGACCGCTGAGGCCTGTGGCCGTTCACACGTACGAGTGTGAGTGAGTGGCCATCTGCAAACCACTTGTGATTACACGCGTTTTATCCCCAGCTCATGATGGGCTGTTACATATTTCTGTCTTTCCTCGCTTCTCCTGTCCCTCATCATGGTCCACCGCCAAAAAGTGATAAAAATTCTTGACAATTGTGGACCATCTGCTTTCCTTAAAAATAACATACTGATGATATAGACAGTTCTCAAAAAGGGGGCTGGAGGATAGCACTCTGTTTGAGGCAGTTGAGACAGGGAAACCTTTTTTTTGTGTGTGTGTTGAAACTCAACTATTATTGAATGCTCATTCATCACATTTTGCTGACTCTACTTCCAACTGACATACATCACGTTGGACTTAATAGTCTGTAGAACATGGTTTTGACTGGATTTTACCTTTAAGATGAAATATGGAGGATGAAGGCATATTTCTTCAGTCCACAAAAAAAAAAAAAAAACTGTCTGATTTCCATTATGATGATTGTGCAAGAATGGAAATAGCTACCTTGCCAAATCTTTCTCGAGGGGATGATAAAAGACAGTAGCTCACTGGTATAAAACCAATTCTTTCCACCATCAGTTTATGGAGCTAAAAAGTGTCTGCTGTCGCACCGAGAGGAAGTCAGAAAAAAAACTATTTTGACATATGGTTGTATAAGCAATATTATTAAAATTAATATAATGCCTACTGCTATATATTCATAGTTAAAACTGTAAAAGAAGCATTGCATAGCCTATATTATAAAAGTAATTACAATAACTGGAAAATGGCTAATATACTTTAATAGATCGTGTTCTGCTGTCACCTCTCTTTATCTTATGAAAAACTGAGATTAAAATAACCACAATGAGAGCAGATTTTCATTTGTAAACTGCTGTCAAACACTGAACAACACACAATAAAACACTTAATGTAATAGAAACTGAAAATAGTTTATGATCAGTGCTTATACTGAACAAGTTCTGTTTGGCAAGTGTGAAGACAAAATACTTTACTACCTCCTTTAGGCAGTGAACCATTTTTTAAAAGGTTTTTTTTTGTTACAAATCAAATCTCATAGGAAAATATGTGTATTTTGCCATGAAATTAGAGATGCTACATTACTGCACACAGTGCAAGATCATTAACTACTTCACTGACTTCTCTCTATGGATTTATAGTGCTCAAAGCTGGCATCTGCATATCGATAATAACCCACACACGGCCTGTGTCAAAAGTCAAGAGTGGATGGCATTTAAAATGAGAAAACGCCACGATAATTGAGCTGATGATTAGTTATCAAATATCAGTTGTTTGAGTGATAGATAGAGCCGAAATTCTAGACTCACGTCAAGAAAAAAAACACTGTGACACTTTATGAAATGTTTTCTGGGTACACTGCAGCACTGATGTGACATTATTCAAGGGAAAATGTTCAATTTATTTTGCTCAAGACGCCAGCTCCCCCATTCATGGGGTGTGCAGAAAAAAAAAAGTTGTAGCATGCCAATTATTGTAAACTTGTCAAAATGAACTCCAGCAATAAATCATCTATGTAATTATCAATTGATTGAAACAGCTATCTAAGTGTGAAACAGACTTGGAGGCATAATACATCAATTTTAATGGCGTTTCTTAATCAGAAAGCTCGGCAATCAGCAGAGACCAATTAGGGCCTGAGAGATAGAGACTCGCCATTAATAATCAAACTTGGCTGGCATCGCATTGGCTCCATTCTAAAGAGGCTGCTGGGGCCCGTTTTCAAGTGGACGTTTTTTTTTTTTTTTTTTTTTGGAGTGCACGCATTGTCTCAGGATTCAGGAACACATCAAAGATTTATGGTATGATCACAAAAAGGGACGAGTGACTGCACTCAAATCTGTAGGCAATTCGTGAGCAGCCTCATGTCACATTGCCAAAAGGACTATTGACTAGCTGCTCTAAGAGTTAAAGGATTTTTCCCGTAAAAATCCAAAGGCTTCTTTTCCAAAAGGCCTGCATATTCACGTTCTGAGACGGGGGATGGATAGGCCTCTCTTGCTACGCTGGGAAACAGAAAAGCCTCTTTGACAAAGCTATAAAATTACACAAAGAGCTACGGGCACCCAGCAATGACTACAGATATCTTTACAATGGCACCTTCAGCAGAACTCTATTAACATTATGGTCAGTTTTTATCACGGCCAAATTTCTGTGTGTCTTTGAATACAAGGAACATCCAAACTGCTGCACATAAAATATACTAGCGGTACAGAGGCCAAGCTGAAACACTGTCCTTTATGTCTATTCAAGCAGGAGTTTACTTCACTGTGGTTTTCACTGTTCATTTCCTCAGCTACCGACACAAGCAATAATTGCTTGGCTTTCGAGTCCACACCGATGAACTGTAGGGATGTAAAGAGAAGTTAAGTAACCGTGGCTCCACTTGAACAGAGGCAGCAGGATGAGCAATGTCCTCGGAACTGCTATTTCATTTTTTCCCCCTATTCCCCGCAACTAATACCAATAGACACTTGTCCCTTTTTCATACTCATTAGTTTAACCCACTGCTAACATGCTTAAGTGAATGTGGCAACGTGCAATTTTTCACCATTCATCGCGTATCAGTGGCATAAGCTGGACAACCATCACACAGACAGCAAAAGTGCATTTTAGCAAGCAGTAAATAACAGCCCTTTTTTCATTTATCAACTATTTGCTGCCAGATGTTGTGCAGTAATTAGAAAACGCAATTAATGATCCTGGTCATTGTGCTCCAGGTATTTATACAGGGAAGGTCTACTGCCAAAGCGAATTAATCAAAGCTGAAGTGCATGCGTCATAACATTAGGCGGCTGGGCTGGGGCCAATGTTTGGTATGGCATTCTCCTGCATGGAAAAATACATGTCGTACCGGCTAATGCAAACATGCTGTAAATAAGATGCTATTATAGATTCACATCACACCACCTGCGAACACATGATTTATGTATCCTCTTAACTCAAGAGCCACCTTTCAACTTACACTGTTGGAGTATGCAAATTAGACATGACTGTAAGTCGCCGTTATGTATACTTGCATTAAGTGTGAACTATTTACATATTCATTCATCAATATACATACATGCATGATTTAGAGCTGCGCTGTTGCAGAGTGAGCCGAGCTCCAGACAAAACAGCATGGTTAGATAGAGAATGAGCGATACCCATCGCCAGCACTGGCAAATAACTTCATTCCCTGGTTTTCAAACCCAATCAATTTCAGTTATTCTTTATAATGATTAATGGTCATGTAATGATTCCAGCTGATTTGTGTGCAAGCCTGTTTGATATGAAATATTAGCATATTTACAGGGATGGCTTTGCTTTTGGTGAATGCCAATCAACAAAGTCAAAGACAAAACAGTCCACCATGCAATCACTGCAGCACCCAAATCAATTACTGTTGTGGTGTTGCGGCACCACTGAAATTATAGCAGCAAGCTCGGAGTATTTTTTTTATTTATTTATTTATTTATTTTTTATGCAATGGCTTATGACTTGTGGTCTGCTCACCCCTGTTGAAACAGAATTTGATCTCTTCTTGAGGCAATTCGAGGTCTGCTCACCCTCAAGCAGGGAGCACTGGGTTCCACCTCAGAAACGTCTCACCAGGCGTTTTTTTTTTTAAGGCCCACTTCTCCTCAAGGTAGATTCTCTATTATTCAATTTCAAATAAATTATTACATAACACACCCATAGCCTCCTAAGGGCCAGTACACTCTCAAATACTGTCTAGCATATTCTGCCTTTAAAAGCCCAGACATACCTAGAATAAATTTTATATTTCATTATAGATGATGTTTATTCCAAACTAGAGATAAGATAATAAAATACACCTTATTAAAGTGACTGAGGTCTATAAAGGAAATGCCAGGGGAGCTATGGCTGTCAGACTGTCGCACAGCAGAATTACTACAATAGCCAGGCTTAATGGGAGCCTGCATAAACAACTAAACATGGTGGTGGTGGTGACGAGCCAGAAGGCAGGAGAAATTTTCCATGTCCACCTCCCTCCCATCTCCTCCCCATACATGGAGCAACCTGCAGTGTCATCATGAGGGGCTAACAGGCTTAACCTGCCCCCTGTGGAGCCTCTCACCACACAGCAGGGTCAGAGCCTGCAGGGGCCTGGAGATGAAGCCTCGTCGGCCCCATTCCAAACCAAACCATCACCCCCCCATCCCCAAACATGGCGAGCGAATCTGAGCCGTTTGTGTGGGTATTAAAAATATGGTAATAGCTTCAATTTTTCCCCTCAAATAGGCTTGCTGGAGGTTTCAGCATGAAACCAAATATTTCCAAACGCAAGATGAAATGCCGATGGGTTGAGGCTATGGGTAAATTTGGAATTGGGTCCTTATCTGGTAAGTATGGCCCTTGGCCCTGGCTCTTGGTGTCAGCTTGCTCGCTCAAGGCCTAATGGGTCCCAGCATATTGTTGGGCAGCGTAGCCCTGGCTCTTGCTTCCAGCGAGGCGTGCAGTAGCTGTCGGGCTACATAGAAAATGTTAATGCCGCTATAACACCAACACGCGGCGCTAAACAACTTTTGCATCTCTCTTCAATAAGACCGGGAAATAAGAGCGGATCTACTCAAAGACACATTCTTAACAGGAAACATTATCAGTGGTGTTAATTTGCTTGTTTATTTTTACTCAAATGTATTTGTCATTTCCTACAGTATTTCTTCTGCAGACACAGTATCAACAGCAAATGTTGAACATGAAACACAACCTGTGAGAACTCATGCTTGCACTCAAGTTAAATACTTGTCACAACTGAAGTTAGTCTCTAATGTCACTGTGGTATAAATTGCTCTCAAAACACTATACTATACTATACATACAGCATTAGTTTGAATGTAAGCATGTAGCCTGTCTGTTGGTGCACCTGCATTTAATTATGCACTAAATGTAATGAAACGCAGAGCTTGGGAGCACTGATGAACATAGCCACAATGACTTGTTGTGTATAAATATAAAGTGAGTCATAAAAAAAATGTGCAGGTTAACACATCTGTAGGCAACTACACACTATGGAAAATACAGTTAATTAACCTGAGAAGTAATTATGGTGAACTGTGTATATTAATGAAGTGGTATTTTTGATCGGTTCAAAGCTCTCAGCACTCTGTAGGCCAAGTATCTGGACAAGTTTCAGATTTCAAAACCCTGCTTTAGAGGCTACAGGCGACTCAGTCTCCACAGCCTCAGAAGACTCAGGTTTTAGTGCGTTTTGAGCCCATTTTGGTCTCTGAACAGTGAAACTGCAGGCTTTTTAGCGATATGATACCAGCGTCACTGCCCCTTGAGCAACTGTGTTGGAGAGGCCAGCAGAAGAGACTGCCTTTCACAGTTCACTGATCTCTAAAGAGCTTGGGAACCACGGCGTCTGCTCATGGCCTTTTGCCCCATCTATATTAGCAAGCATATTACCCTTTGTAATAGTGTCTGACGCTAAATATTCAGCAGCATATTAATTCAAGATATCACTGCTACTAAAACTCAATAAGGAAGACATAAAGGAAGCAGAGGGAATGGGGCAAGACAGACTCAAGTGTTAGTGCGAATGAAAATTCGCCCTTCAAAAAATGTTTTTTAAAGCCACGAACAGAGCGGAAGGTACTGTCCTTAGAAAACAGTGCTGACCTTTTTCAGTTCTGAAGGATAATTCTTCCAAGTGGCCTGAGAGCCAGCATGTGAACCAGTTTAAATGTGAGAGTTCAACTGGGGAAAGTGTACACAGGCGTGAATGTGTCCAAATAAGAGCTACATTTCTCAACAGATAGAGACCCTTTTCCTTTTTTTCTGCACACAGATGCATCTTTACTGTAGCTGTGGTACTGCTAAATATGTTTTATTGTATCTTACTGTACGTTATTTACATTTGGCTTTCTTTTTTCTGGTATCTTATGGTTTTAATCTCTTACTTTGACTTCTACAGAGACAACTGTTGCAAATAAGCATCAGCTATAAAACACTGTGATACTTGCATCGGATAACTGTTCTCAGGTTATGTACACTGTGTCTGTTCCTATCAAATAGACCATAAATAATAAATAAATAACCACTGACAGAAGCCACGAAGCCAGGTCAGCATACAGTAGTCAGGCTTCAGTAGTCAGTCATCTCTGTGATAGCTAGCTACAAAAAAACTAACACAGGCCATTCTGGTTAATTGGTTTCACAAAGCTGGTTACCAACTGGCTCTGTTATGAGTATTTTCCAATCCAGCTATGGGCACAATCATATGAGGCGAGGTTTGTAACAAATGGGCAATCATAAGCAACATGGACAGATACAGAGCAGCTTATGAGATAAACAATAATATTGATCTTGGTGGGGAAATTAGGTTGTTGAAGCAGCTAATGTAACATGAGTCAGTGAGCAAAAGGCAACAAAATGTAAGCACGGAAGTTGTGTATGACAAATAAGCCGTAAAAATTGTAGAAAATAATAAAACAATAAAAAAAGTAGTGCACCATAAATAATTGTGGGGTTCTATAAACTACCAACTATTTTTCAAGGCGTTTAGGAGAGTGTAAAAGTGGGGAAGTGTGAGAAAGAAATGGATTACTCGCATTTACGTTCTTCTCTCAAGGAAAGCAAACTATTAAAATGAGTAAATATGAGCAATACAAAAACATTTTAACAGTGAAAAGTCACACTGCTGCAGAGGCCAGGGAGGACTGCTGGAGGAAAATTGCAGACAGTGTAAACGCGCAAGTAAACAGGCTTATCACTTCTCGTCATTAAGGCGCAGTGAGCACACTTTTCACTGATACAATATTCTGTCACCAGATCGAGTCTGTGAAGAGTTTGAATTCACAGAGTTGGCCTCTTGTTCCCCATAAAGAAATATCTATTGCTTCAATCGCTCTCAGAGATTCTAAATGAAAGAATTTCAACGCACTTAATATGTGACAGTAAATTTCATCCATTATTGATAACGACAGTCAAGTAATGTATGCTACCTGCTACTTGATAGAAGCCCTCTTTTATAGCATGAGTGGGCAATTGCCCAGGAAATGCTACAAACGTTTATTATATCTGTGATATAATTCATCATGGAAAGCAAAGTGGTTCACCTAGTCCCTAAACACCATTACCCTGCAAACAGCCCTTCTTAATATCTGTTAATTCAATAATATCTCCCTGCAGTTATTTTTATTACTTGTCTCATTCATATGAATGCAAGGCCTTTGTTTATATCAGGTTTCGAAGATGGAATTGATGTAATGACTAAAAATTCCATGGGATACACAGCGATGTAATAAATAAAAATGAAGTAAACCTTAAGTTACCTCCATAATCCCCATAATCTAGGTTGCTAGTACACTCCTCTGGCCACCATGCTGCCAAATTAATTGGTCACAGAAATATATTTAGAAATAGTACCGATTGTCATGGTTTATAGCGTTGCCCTTAGGCATTATTAGGACACATTTATATTTTGACATCTGAGGGAGAGAAGGAGATGGCCGTGGTCTCTCAAGGAAATGAGATCTTATCGTCTTTCTCTCAAGGCAAATTTCTTCATATCATCTCGATATCAAAGCAGCACACAGCCTACCAGCTCAAGAAAGATCAAGCATCCTCATAACTCTTTGCTGGAGCCCGTTACCTTTGATACACTAATAAATGTAGCCAAACATTCTGACACCCGCTATGATCAGCGAGAGGAGCGGATCTTTTCAAATGACGGAGTTGAAACGAGCCGTCTTCAATGCCAATCCTCAACCGTGAACCATCTCCGGGCTACGGGGTTGTTTTTTTTTTTTTTTTTTTTTTTTTTGGTTTGTTTGTTTGGATGCAGCCATTGTTTACAAGAGCCCGAGCATGATCTAAGCTATGTCTTGGCTGTCGTTTGACTGCTGCTCTCGACTGCTACGAGGAAGAAAGGAGTAGGCGCGTTGATAGGCATGCATCACTCGGGTACCCGGATGCGGCTGCGGCAATGTACCTTCAACAGGCTGGATGCTCCTATCATGATGGCTTACAGAGGGAATTCAGATGACACATTCTAGAGAGACAAGGGATACTACCTCGATGCCAAAATCTTGAAAACGACACCAATACTAGAGCTTTTATTATCAGTAACACTGATACAACTTCCTTCTCTCATAGCCTGTATGTTTAAATGCTGAAATACTTGAGAGCTGCAGTCAGAACATTTCATACAGTTCCTCTAATTTGAAATTTTGATTGGCTGCCTCCCTTTCTACTCCAAGGCTGTAGGCCAATGTTGCACTTGTTACTCAGCACTCTCACTCCTACATGTTTAAATACTGCTTATTTGTTCATCTTCAAAGAGGCATGCCGTGGAATCGGGTATTGAGGACCGTGGAATTTCACTGCTATTATTACCAAAAATACCAAAATGATGATATCTCTACCTCGCACAAAAATAAGCAGGGGGATGGAATAACTAGCCGATGTTTTGACTGGACTGAACTTGAAGGGTGCACGGACCCCGACTAGAGACACTGCTGTGTTTGCTGTCAATTATCTAAAAACTGGCATAAGCTGGAATGCATTTGGTTTTCTCTCCGGTAAAAAGCCGTACAAGCGTCAGCAAAATGCAGCCTCCATTAACATCAAATGAATGGGGCAGCTGCTGCTACATGTTTCAAATTTTTGGGCAATAACACACTGGCTAAGCACAATACACTGTTTGTTGTTGTAATCAGAGGTGATTTGTGGTGACTTGACCAACAATTATGAAGCATGTTGCGGATGCCCATAGCCCTCCCCTTGCCTTTTGTATTCGCTGTGGCTAAATTTTGCTGATGTTTGTGTGGTTAAGTGAAAGACGGCCAAGCCACGCATTCCAGTTTCGACTGGTTCTTGGCCTCTTCGGCTTAGGCTTCATCTGAACATCACATGAACGAAAAACAGCCATTATTCTTTAATTTATTATGCATTACTGCCATTCAAGGCTCCCTGTGAACACCTACAACCACCACAGCCAATTGATATTCCTCACATCTAGCATTTCAGGAAATATTTAATTTAACCATATAGCAAAATTATAGATAGGTGCAAAGCCTTCAAAGGCATTTTTTCCTCATTCAGTGGAAATTACATCATATATGCCTGTGTATATAAACTGCATGATTAACATACCGTTAAAATTGAATAACACCTTGAAGATAATTTTAGCATTTAATTATTTTCTTGATTTTACTTCATTGTCACCTGCCTACAAACATAAGAGGCTTCACAAATTCAATCACTGGCTTGCCAAGTGCTGATACAAACAGAAATTCGACTGGTGCATATTGTAACGGCTGTTTTCTCAATGCATTGGATATTTTCTAACTCACATATTAAAACACACACACAAAAAAACAAGCAGTAACCTGAGAGAGCTAAGAACTATATATTTTGCTGCTTATTCTTTCCTATGAAATCCACTCAGACATTTTGAACTGGCATGTGCACATCATTCAGCAACATCTCACCATTTCAGCTTCTGCAGAATAGATCTGTGAAAGGCGAAAAAAAAAAAATGCTTGTGCAACTGAATTGCATAGACTCAGTGTAGTTTGTAAAGGATTGATTGCAAAGAAAATGGTCCCCCTCCCCTCCACCTCCTCCTCTGAAACACACTGTGCCCTTGCAATGAAAGGAAAATGAAGTTCACGGCATCCAGCAAAGCCGGAATAAAAACACACATAATTCTTCTTTAGCACAGCTTTCTTTTTAGTGGGGGTTGGACTGGTCCAAATTGGCCTTTTCAGTGCCTGCTGTGCTAATAGCCTTGCTTACTACCAGCATCAGAATCACTTTAATCGCCAGGTACATTCACATACTAATATGCTGCTTTGGTGAATCGGAAAACATAACCAAAACAAACATAAAGAAAGAGACAAAGCACATTGTAAGAGACGCGAGGTTTTACACAGTGGGAATGGCTCCATCTCATCCAAGCTGCTGCCATATACAGCCTAGACACCATTATGTTTACCCGACTACCGCTCAATGAAAACACCGTCTGGATTTCTACAACCATGTATGGTGGGAAGCCTGGCATAGCTGCTGTTCTCTGGACTCCTTTAAACTATAGTGTGTATTTCCCCATCACCATCAGCAAAACCACTAAATCAACAGTTCATCTAAATACAGGCATATCCTTCCTCTGCCCTACCTTTTTTTCCTCCCCAATCCATAAACCAGACCCACCAAATAAAAAGGGACTAAAACAAAGGAAATTAAATCCTTAACCACCCTTAAAAAAAATCTCCTTGTTATTGTGACATTCCGAAAAATTTAAAAACAAAAAAAAAAGCCCCAAAGCTATTGTAATACGCTGACCACAACAAGCCTTTTCCGCTTGTCCCTTTCTAATACCAGGATAAATGCCTCAGGGTAATTTTTAAATAAATTCCTCAGGCCAAAGCGGTTCCCCTGGCCACCCTAAATCATGTTTGATATAGAAGGATTATCCCTGATTGAGCTTATCGCAAAGAAGCTTGTAACAAACTAGAAGAATCGCCAACAGTTCCATAGAGGGAAAGCAGGAGCTTACTTGACTATAAAGCTCAGTAGCTTATAAAGCTACGTAGAAACACACACACACACACACACGCATATATGCACATCTCTTTATGCAGCATAATCATCCACCTGCAGCTACCGGGTCCCTCTAAATATGCAGAGACAATTCTCGGTCGTATAGATGAGGCGAGAAGACCCTGCTAAATGGCCCCAGCTCTGAGGCAAATGCATTGTCTCACCTCATCGAGTGCAGAGCTCCCTGCTTGCTCAGGGAGGACAAGAACTAAAGCCTTTAATCCCTGCCTTGATGCACGATAGCCTGGTAGGTTTTCAAATGTCATCAATGGAAGTGTGTCCCACTCCTGACTCACATGTTTGTCTTGTTAATACAATAAAAACGCTGAAGGGGGGGCATCCATTTTATAAATAGAAACCCCCACTCAGGCCAGGGTTGTTCATCCATTTATATATATATATAGAAATGCCACGCTCATGTCGGAGCTTGTAAACAGCTATCAGTGCCAAGGCAAGAGTGTTGGGCTAAATCCCACATGCAGACATGACAGGTGATATAAATCATGCTAAATATGGATAGTGGATTAAATGTGATAATACTTTGATCAGGATCAACTTCTTTCTCCTGTCAGTGCCTTTTCACCTCCACTGGCCTCATGCAAACAAATGCTTTGCCACTAAAGAGTGGCCAGCATTTTGGAAACAGGTGGATTCGGTGTTAAAGGTGATATTCGGCACAGGCTCTCTGGTTGAGGGGAGAGAGCAGCGCTCCCCATCACAGCCGCTGCTCCATTTCTCTGGGTCTGGCCAATGTTAACAGCACCTGGAACTTGTGGTGGGTGATGTTTTGTTGTTTGGACTGCGCAAATGAGTCTTGTGTGATGGGTTATGTAAATGTGCAGCCGATGATAAGAGGAGTTTATAAATATACATATGCTTTGCAGAGTGAGCACAAACATACACAGCATGTGAATGATGCTGCAATCTCTGCATTTGGGATATTTTTGGAATCATTGCAGAAATCAATTATTTATTGCTGCGTATTTTAAAAAAGCACATTCATGAATTCAGGAATGCCACATCAAATTCATTCTTTTTTTTTTTCCATTTATTTGATGAATGGTTTACCAGCGTTTTTAGGCTGGCAAAACCTCTCTGACATAAATTCATACTTTGTTAGCATCAAACTGTTTTAAGTTGCAACACAAAGGGGCTCTTTTGTTGTTGTTTTTCTGAAAACAACCCTGATTTTTATTTATACTGCTGGCTGTCACCCACTCCAAGTCCTAGTTTACCCACTTTTTTTTTTTTATTATTATCATTTATATTTTTTATTTACCACTGCCTCCTTGAATGGGATGCAGTGATATTTTGCTAACCTGTTCTGTTTCTGTCAGCAGCTCTAAGACATGCAGGAAGTTTTTTCCTCTCTTCCAGGAGCGCTTGCGCACAACGTGAGCGCCGCACACACCATTTGGTAGGCTATGGTCCTCAGCTAAGGGGTGGCAGTGGAACTGATGATCCTCCTCTCATTCATTCACGCCATTCACGATAGGACAAGTGCCTGTGCACGGTGCACACTCTGCCTGACAGAGAGCACATCACACACACACACATGCACACACATACAAAAAAATCAACACAGGCCTGCATGAAGTGAGAGTGGCGAGCTGTCCACCTCCACTGACTGAGCTCTTACCTCCCTGCTCGCTGCTTCTGTCCCCCGGCGTTTGTCCTTGTTTCGCTACGACGCTTATGTATGAATGCTGTCTTTATCCCGCAAAGACTGCTGTTGCATTTTACAGCAAAATGTACAACACTGTCTGGCGGCAGCGGCTGTGTGCTGCTTGTTAAATGTCCAGTCTTTGCTCGGCTCTGCACGTCACCAAGTGGAGTGGACGGGACTTGGCAAACGCGTCTTTATGTGCTCGCAGCACGGCGGCGGATCTGAGATGTAAGCGCCTGCTTGGTCGGACTGGCACACCGTGTGGCTACTTTACTCCCGATGCTGCTCCTCCCCTTCCCACTCTCGCTTTCCTCACACCAGCCCTACAGCGCCCCCCGCTTGCCGGTCGGCGCAATTGCACGTGCATGCAGAGCCGAGCTCGAGCAGGCATCGGCTGAGCGGCTCCCACAACGGGGTCCTGGGACCGCCGGGGCTTCTTTACGGGGTTCCGGAGGCTCCCCGGCAACACGTGGAATAGTCTCATTTCCTTTTTATTTCCACTCCCCAGATGTTAGCACAATGAGAAAATGAACAATGATGTGCAAATGGAACCCCGTGGTCTAATGTGCATCTATCTGGGGGTCCATTGCGTGAAAAAGCTTGGAACTCCTGCAATAGTGTACCCAAAGCACCCCGGGGTCCCAATAGGAACTGACAGCGCTGAATAATGAATTACTTGTAAGGTATAAACTGCCTGGCCTGATTAAAGATCACTTGTCTATAAAATAATTAGCATCTGATTATTGAGATTGCAGAGTACATATAATCTAATTTCCAATTATAATTTGTGAGGTAATCAAAGATGGGATTTAAATCGCTGGAGATGAAACTGATATTGGTGATTTACTTCATTTTGTGAGCTGAATAACACAAGGCATGCAGTTCTTATTGGTGACCCAACTCTGACCACATATAAGCTATATAGGGCTCACGCTTTGGAAATATGATCCATAAATGGAGTAACATGCATTAGTGTTTCTTATAATACATATATTTCCCGCTTTTGTTCCACAGGGCCCTTCACAGAACATGAAATAAGAAATCAGTGCTTTATGTTGTTAGAGAAAGCTTGGTCCAATATGCAATTACACTCAGCCTGCTTTGTCAAGGCACCTCTGACAAAAGTGTATGGTGTGCTGTGCTGTGTATGGTGACAAGAAAATACAATAATCACTGACTCGCCTACAGAGGTGTATAATACTTATGTACATTAATCAAAAGAATGCTCAGTAAGCTGAAAGGGTTGGTCTTGGTTGCTTTTATCACCGCTTCTTCTGTCTGCCATTTTTTGTAGTCAGGTTTTCAAAATTCATGGCAGCTATGAAATGCAGACTGTTAGGCTGGTATAGATTAGTGCAGGAAAAAGCAGGATATTGATGCAGAAAGTAAGATATATGCTTTTCAATACTCCCGAGGCATCCACCATTGCATCAAAATGTCACACTTGGCAGAATAGGGAGCAGACCATATCAGGGGTCAAACTCTATTTTGCAGGAATTTCAAAAGTCTTTCAGCTGTTGCCTACAGCCATAGCAATATGTTAGATGGTGTGAAATGGTGTGTGCTAAGACATTGTAGGGCCCAATGAGCCTCAACTGAACCGGCAGGTACTATCTTGAATTAAAAGTCTTTCATATTGACTGAGAAAAGCTTGCTATTTTATATCTGTTTGTATAAAATTACTTTTCTGACGGAATCTTATTATATTTGATGATGGAGAAAGCTCTGCGGGACCATTTGATGGTAGATTCGATAGCATGACTCCAAAAACAAAAGAAAAAAGGGATAGGGAGGAAGACACAGCACAATTCTGCAGTTAATGGCAGCCCCAAGATGCAATACAAAGGCTGTAAAAAAAAAAAAAAAAATGAAGAAAAAAGAAAAAAAAAAAACAATGAACAACAAGGAACCATGGTGCTCAGCTAATTAGCAAAATTATAGTGTATCTTTATCTGCTGTGACAGCAAAGTGATAACTTTAGAGTGTTTTGAACTCTCAGCACTTCGATATTAAGACATCTGAACAGGATATGAAATTTTATGAAAATCTTAATAAGCTTCTCTTTTTAATTTAAGAACCTTAGTTTAGTTTAACAGGCCAGAGAATCTCAAGGTAACATATCATGAAAGTCATATAGATTCTTAAGATATGTGGCTGGTGAGTTGAATTTAATTATATTTATAATCAAGGCATAATCAAATTTACAAGGACCTAATGTAATAATAAAAAAAAAAAGCCTGCATGCCATTATTTTTTATTAATTTAACTAAAAACACATTCAAATATATAAACTCTGTTGCCTCTGAATAAAAATCACCTTTTTCCGTTTTCTGCATGTAGTGGTGTGATTAAAGCTGTGTTATCGTTGGCAGGTTATTGTGCAATTACTTACCAAGGGTGCCAATGTTTCTGCAAAGCGCTGTGCTGCTCATGCCCTTTAGTATACCCTCAATGTGACAAAATCTGGAGGCTGTAAACAACAGTAATTGGGCTCAGGGGGCAGTGGGAAAAATAAACCACATCTATGAGTCTAACTATCATTTCATCTTGCTGTTTGTGGATTTTTTTCCCCCTGTATTATACACAGCAACTTAATGAAAGCAGACCAAAATAGTGCAATAATAAAAACAGAGAGTAAGGCTCCTGTTTCTCTCAGTAGTTATGTGTCTGGTCCACTTGAGCCAGAAGGAGTTGGAGGGCTGAGTGTGAAATCTGCAGCTGGTGGAACAAACTGTCCTGCTGAAAGACACCTGGAAACCAGGAAAGCACTTCTTTTCATGCCTGATGCTCTCATTCACTTCCACAGGCTATCCATCAGTGTCTTTTTATCTATTATTCACTTTGGGCAATCTATCAGCCTGCTTGTACTTTGCACTTTTGTGCCTACGCCACTGCTGTTACAAACCGTGTCATTGCTGCTGCACCGATGCAGTTCCTCGGCTTTTGTGCACTTGTGCTCGGTTTATTTCTATTGGCATGCCGCGTGTCCTCTGCAACATATGTGAGGTCGTGTCGTGTTTTGTTCTGCACATTGTGTCCCATATTGTGTAACTGTCCTCTCACGTGTTCACCCCGAGACATCAGGTTAAAGTTTTTCATGCATCCTTTGCATTTATCACCGAGTAGGAAAATCAAGTCATTCTGAGGACATGCACGGCAGAGTTTCAAATGATGAGATGCAAAATTTGTGGATATTTTGGTGTTTAGGTTTTCAAGTGGAGTTCCCAAAATTGAACCCCAGGCCTCTGGAAAAGTGTTTTAATCAAACTAAAATGAGTAATTACATCTTTCAAGTGGTAGAACGATTGCAAAAGTGTCTGGGGGACTTACATGTGACCAATGTGAAAGCTTTGCAGCCAGCCTTAATGTAATTATCACTGACTGGCTTTAAAAAAAAAAAAAAAAAAAAAAAAAGCTAGACCTGAGGCATACTGTTTGAGGATAGATTTTAAGATAATCCGAGCTCACCTTCAGATATAAACTCTTATCTGATAGACATTCCAGTATGCAAACACTGCAAAAATACATAAATAAATAAATAAATTACATTAAATAAAAACATATGTTGTGCTGCAAGCTGTATAATTTTGTTAAAACCTCTTGACACGGAAGACATGCAGACACGGAAATCTCAAGATGTGTTTTGTAGAGTTCACAGTGAGAATGTGCACATTGTTTCTGTCAGCTGAAAACCTCGTAACTCCAACCTTGGCTGTTTTCTTCTTTTAACATCAATTGAACAATTATATCCTCTACAGGTCGAGAAAATTCTGCAAACTTTGGATATATTGTGGTCAAGCAAAAAAATATTTTGATTATCAAGATTAAGTTGAGATTTTGGAAATATGAGGTTTTCAACTAACCACAGAAATATGCATAAATGTAAGGTTATTCCTCACTGAATCCCTCAGATTCATTATAGAAAATGATGTGTTTCATCATTCGGATATAAGTGGAAGACACACAACATGATCATCTTTGATATGATGAGATAACAACCAGTATTTGTATAATTTCTTTGAGTTTATGAAATAAACATTTGAAGGAACCCTTTTTTCTTTTTCTTTTTTTACCCTTTCCTCCATGGCTGCAGCATGGTTGCACAGAATTATGGGATCTTTTATGGTAGACTTCAGCTCTTCTCAAAGCAAGACTCTGATGCTGTCAATATTGTTTTGAGCAAAATTGGACAAAAGAAAAGAGGAGAAAGACGAGAGTGAACATCACATTTGTCCAAGAAAACAGAAATGAAGCAGACAGCAAGTCTCAAGTTGGTCCAGGGAGAAATCCATACAGGATCTGCGCAGAAATGAAACACATGGAATCAATCCCAAAACTCGCTGGTTAGACTCGTGTTTCTTTTGGAAGCATCACGGGGTGACCACAGAAACTTTGGTATTTTATGATTAATCAGCAGCTAAGACTCTCTGATTAGCCTGGGGAGCCAAACTCATGTTAACATCCTTAATTTGTGCATCTTGAAAAAGTGATCCTGATGTTTCACTGTGGGGGGGATGTGGGGGGACGGCATGGGCATCAAGTGAAGCCAAAATTTACATTCAGGATGACTTTCTGACTAGGGGATGGGAGCCATGAGGAAAAAAGCGTGGCAATGCCAAGTTTTCAGAAATGCAAATGTTTACAGCGGGGTGAATACTTGGCTAACATTCAAATACAATAATATTCACGCCACGCACCCAAACTATGACAGCAGTTTGCACCCCGTCTGTCTTGTTCAATGCAGTTTTTGATGTAAAATAAATTTCCCTCTCTGGCAGGGTGTTCCTTGTCTTGTCAATGCAACAGAGATGTTAAGCATGAAGTTATACAGCTGTCATTCCCAGTGTTGCAGTGATGTTGAATTGGCCTTTTATACAAGTGAAATGTGAAGTAAATTGCCAGTTTTGTAACAATAAACCTTGCAAATTGATCACAATGTCCCTGACTGCCAGCAGATTGTGCAGTTTGAGGAGTGACTTAAGAGAAGGCTAGACTTTGAATTGTCGCATTTTCCCTTCCGTCTGCCATGCCTGCAAACCAAAACAATTAGCGGGCGCAATTTCTCGAGAGATGACCACAAACTTACACTCTTGCTGCCGCAGGTGGCAAAAGCCTCTCTTCCAATTTAGAAGTCTAATTACATCACAGCTCTGCAGAGTGGTGTTGGGTTCATCGAGTCTGATTGTGTGTATGTACACGTGTGTGGGTGTTTTTTTTAATATTTTTTTTATGAGCAACTGTTCAGCACAGAAATCGTGACAAAAATCAGCAAAAGCAGAATGATCTGCAAGGTCAAGAGGAAAAAATAATCTCTTACTTGGCTTCATAATTGGCTTGGAGAATGCTCAACAATTAATGACTGAAGCTGAACAATTTGAACAGGCTGTAACTGCTACATTGTGGCGCTTACGCAACTCAGTACTCAGCTCACATATTTAGCAGGCAATCAGCCAAGTCAGCCATGATGAATTTCATACCACTTTGACTTTTTTAGAACTTTATTTGTAGGTACTTTTTTCAGTTTTTGACCCCACTGCACCAAAGTTTGTTCATATTAGACTGACACAAATTGTGTCAACTAACTCAATGCCACTAACCAAAGAGTTCAACCCTTTCAATTCTAAATTCCCCTTAAATTGTCTGGCATAATGGTATAACTAATGGCATGACACAGTATATTCTGTATCCAGTGGTTGCAGCTCTTCATTGAACTTGCACTGAGTGAAATATTCAGACATCAGAATCCAATGTTTTATGGCTGCACCATAACATCATATAAGTAACACCTAGACATCTTGTGCATAATTTTATACACATTTCACTGTAAGTCAGCATGAAATATTTGGTATCTTTGGAAACCTTGGGATTTCCAATACAATTTAAAATAAAAATCTGCTCAGCTGGGTTTTTTCAAGTTTGATCTGAGGCAAAGCCAGATTGCTGCAAAAGAGTACAGCTTATAAAATATACATGAAGAGCTGTGTTTTAAATGTATACACTACGTTTCATTCATATGTTTCCAGGCAGTTTTCAAGATGTTCAGCCACTCGCTGGTTTGAGGAATGCTACAGCCTTCTGACTTATTCTCATACCCCAAACTCGAAGCTGCACGCTTCAGAGGTTTTTTATCAAAAATGAGCCTGTGTTGTTTTCTGTTTTCTTCTTTCTTCTTGTCTAACACCTCAGTAAGGCACAAAACCACCTGTTTCACCCAATTATCCCTCCCACAGGGCTAGAATCTGGCAATTTGGTTCAGTCACGACTCTGACTTTTTTCTTTCTTTCTTTCTTTCTTTTTTTTTTTTTAACCAGATGATTTAAAGCTTTTGAGGGCCCTGAGCCAGCCCACTGGGACTGAAACTACTTGGTGAACTTCAGTTGCTTGTCAGGGGCTCAATTAATGATTGTGGTAACAAAAACATGTTGTTTCAAGTCTCACTCAATTGTTGCACTGTTAATAAAACATATTTTGGAGCAATATCAAAATGACATGACACTTAGCCAAAGCACCGTGCCATTTGCTCAGTAGAAGTTGCTCATTGCCTGCTAATTATGTTTAGAGTGTAAATAGGTGTTGCATGGATGTGTGTACAAGCCATATCTTCCAACCAAAGTCAATATTACATATAGGAAGGGCCTGCATGTCAGTGAATGAAGCAAAATGAAAGACATTAAATTTATCAGCAATGAGGCAAACATTAACAGTGTCCTTGGCAAACACTGAGCTATCACAAAGACGACTGGCTCTGCAGAATTGATTCCTCCGTGTACTCTTGGGGCCTATAGAGCACTGAATGTCCCATGATTAATGTATTCAGACACAACTGGCAATCAGTGCTTAATCTGGTGCATGAGAGTCCTTATATGGCAACATTCACACCAACTACAGATGTCAGGAATGAAGAAACGGTCTAATGCAGGCTGTATCATCGTCTCAGAGCCTTTTAAACAGTGGAGAGAAATGACAAATGAGCCAAGAAGATATCTTTTGCAACGGCTCTGGAGGGTGTGAAACCGCTCTGTGATCTTCTTCTGCTCCAACCAACCTTGCTCACACCCTATTTAAAGCCTCTAATGTTTGATCAATGCGTCAAGCGCCTCTGGATCGCTGCAATTAGAAAACAATGCAACAAAAAAGCTATTTTAAGTCATGTGCTATCAGAGGGAAGTGCAACAGAGAGGATAATTGGGTATTGACAAAAGGGTGTTGAAAAACAGGGACAGCATGCAAGACCGCTCTCCAATTTACTTTGTCATCTTGAGGCTGTGATTATGCTGTTTACTGACCAGATAATTGGGCCAGTGCTCGACAAAACAGCCATTTTTTTGCGAACTGTCAAATATAAGCAAGTTGCATTAAAAAAATATTCCTAATGCTTAATTGTGACTGTGTTTCGGTTGCAAGCGCTTGTGCGGCCTAACGCTGTCATGGCCTTCAGCCTCCCTGCGGTTTTACTCACTGCTATCCACTGAGGGGGACAATATTCAAAAGCAGAGTGGTTTTATGTTTCCTTGAGTGTAAAACTGATACTAAATGGCTTTTGAGGAGTAAATTACCAGATTAGGATCATCAGAGCTTCCATTAAATTTATTTTTTTAAGGACATTTAACAATTTGAATGTGTTTTTTGAAGACCACACAGTGAAGAGTAACAGATAGCATAATACAGAGTTGAACCTCAGCAGTCCCTTTTGATGGCATTAATGCATACATTATTACCCTAACCATCAATAAATACAGCTCTCTGGCAAAATGTAGGAGTCTATCTAGTATTAAAAATAGATAATAGAGAAACACTGGCCTAGAGCTTTTGAACCCTGACAAAACAGGGCATGCATTATACATTATAACTCTCTTTTACAGGCAAGTAAAGAACATCACATTAAAGTAAATTTGACCAGATAGGGAATGTGGTAGACCTTCAGACTGGGAAAAAAAAAAAAAAAAAACTCTATTTGAACAAGTTATGTCATCACATATTCAGCATAAAAATCAGTTCACTTTCTTTTCCCAGAATATGTGAAAAATCTACGAGTGGGGTGAGGTTTCTTCTTCTTCTTCTTCTTCTTCTTCTTCTTCTTCTTCTTCTTCTTCTTCTTCATCTTCTTCTTCTTCTTCTTTCCAGATTTTTTTTTTTAAATCACCTATAATTTTCTTGATACTAGTGATCTGCCTTAATCTGCCTTATTTCAACATATTTATGCTTGTTGCCAGGAAAAAAAACATGCCAAAACAAATGAAGTTGCTTGAGGAAAATGTGGGATAATGTAATGTATTAAAAAAATTAAGATTTACAACTTAATTTGAAATTAAATGATTTATTGAAGCTTTTTTGCAGTGCATGAAAACAGACTACCGGCCACTTCCACCCGAAAATTCTGTGACTGAGCACCATCTAGTGTTGAAAGCAGCGTCTCTAATCTCCACTCCCAAACACAACACATGATGACTTTTATGCACATGTGCTACAGGGAGCTGTGTTGTACCTTCACACTGTCTAAATGTAATATAAAGTGTTGACCCCCTCTTGTTTTGGGACAAAATGGTCTTCACTGTCGAGTGGAACAACATGTTGCTCATACCCGAACGATTAGCTGGCATGCTGGCGAGTAAAACTCCCTTGGGTTACTTCTAGAATTTTTTCCTAATTAAAGACCTTTGCTTGGCTTACATAATTGCAACATTTTGAATGACGTAATCAGTGATACTTGAGATAAAGCTTGTGTAAAAGTGTCTCACCTATCCACCTGAGTGAGTCTGAGGCTTATGCCCCTCTCTCTCTCTCTCTCTGTTCGTCCCTCTTGCTCGGTGGGTCTTGTAACTCAGAGCCAGCAGAAGCCTCATGGATGGGTGGAAGACAACAGAGGCCATCTGTTGTCTGTGTGTTTTCCTTGGTGCCCTGCCACAGAGCTGTGCCAGAACACCCAAGGGTACCCATGTGCACTGGCCTGCGCCTGGGGACCTGCTCACCGAAGCACCTTTATAGCCTCCTGGCTCCACTGGGGATGCCTCTGTTCTGCCAAGCCGAGTCACAATAGCAGCGAGGTTTGAAAAGGGCCTTGTTGTAGCAGGATCGTTACACAACCATGCTATTAACCTTAATTGGACCAGCTCGGTGGAACACAAAAAACTTTCACTGCTCCCAGACAGCACAGTTGTTCCCTGGAGTTACATAAAATCGAAACTGAACCCGCTCAGAGTTAATTGAATTGCAGAATACTCATATTCCTGCAGAAAACTGTGGAGTAACAGCGCGGGAGTAAGGGGGCTGTTCATCCTCCCTTGTTTCTGGGCAAAAATAATGTTATTGCCTGACTGATTCTTAAACTGGTTGAGGTCAGATGCAGCCTAGGAATCATGCACATAAAAATAGCAAGGCACTGAGGTTCAGCTCTCCTCATAACTGCTGCCAAATTAAGTCTGTTTAGGCTTAGGCGGGTCACCTTTGGATAAAATATGATTTGTCGCACTGTTGAATTTGAAGAACACCATCTATCTCACAAATCTAATTTAAAACAATACATCAGCATCCAGTGGAGCTGCGGCAGCAAGCCAGGGGAAAGTGAGTGAGTGTGTAAAGTACAGTCTGCGCGACACATATTTATATAGTGCGCCTTTAAATATGGGGACAATCTTAAAAGCAAATACCACTGAATTTTCAGCTTCCTTGCATTGAGACTGTTTGGTCTGCATAGACAGTATTTACCACTATCTCACACAGCCATTTGTCACAGAAAAGAGGCTGCCGTTCCCCCCACAGCCGTTCTCCCAAACCAATATGAAAGAGAATCAATTGCAAAAGACGATTTCTGTGACAGGAGGAAGAGTAACTACATGTGTTTTATATAGATGCAGCACCACAAAACCTTTTGGATTAGACAAAAGGCACGTAAGGCCTCATAGTCAGTCATCCATCCATTATTAATGGAGCACCTTCAGGTTGTACTTTGCTATGCCATCATGTTAAAATCTTGTTCCTCTGATTTCTTGCTTTGACAGAAGGTTAAAGCCATTAGAAACATAAAAACATGCTCAAAAATGAAGGATGAACTCTTGAGTTTGAATGGTATTCCCCTTTAACTAAATAGCTGTGGCACAGTGCTGGTGTTACAGTTAGCTGCAAACACACATGAATAATTTAGCCCAAGCTGGAGCCCTTTTTCTAAGATCCTTTTCGTGTGTTTTGAAATGGTTTGTGAATGTCAACAGTTTTCATCATCGGTTTGACAGAATGTAGGAATGCGCGGTACTGAATGAACAGTGTAAACATGAGATGAATCATTCATGTCAACAGGCAGCACAACCAAGTAGGGTAAGAAATGTGGCTGCCTGCTAGTCGCTGCTCTCTTGGCTCACGAAAGCCTATAAATTTTTATCTTGCAACTGATAATGACTTTGCAACTAAAATCTTCTAATTTTAGACATCAGGTCAGATTCAATCAAACCCGAAGCAGTAATAAGGTTTGCCTAGGGATTGTTTACACCGTAAAAAGGAGCTTCTGCCTCAGCAGAAGCTAATTAGTGAAAGTTCTAATTGCACAGATTCCAACTTCTCAGACTAATTTATATGTGAGGTCTGTGATCACAGAGTTTGGAAAATGTGTCTAATAAAAAGCTTAAAAAAGGCGGATCACACAGTTGACGTACATTCTCTTCACATTAAGGCACAAAGGCTTGGCACAAATCAACCTTGCCATTCTCAATGCCAGCCAGCACCGGGTGCTGTAATCTGCATGCCTGCACTTTTTTGCCACTAGAGGTCAGACCAACACGCATCAGCGACGCTGGAAGCGGTCCTTCTGCTGCAAATGGGCTCGCTGAGCATCCCCTTTCTTTCACTTTCCCATCCTTTACACACCGAGTGTTCCCATTTGCATGTGTGTTTCTCTCATAAACATTTTACAAGACGCAGAGCACACAGTACAACAGCAATCCATCCGTTTAAAAGTTGATGAATAATATCGCTGGGAACCTCTTTTAAGAGTGCTGCCAGGAAAACAATTGTTCCATAGAGCTTGTGAAATCATTGTTAGTCTCCAAATAACCCCTTGCCCTCATTCAGCTCACTATCTGGCAGCGCAGGCAGGACTCTCCCCTTCACTGAGATACACACAGGCTGTCACAACAGTGTACCAGCAGGTGTGTAGCAGACCCATGACTTTGTCATTGTGTGTCAAAGGACATGTATTTATGCATTTATCCTTTATTTACACAAAGAGAGATAACAAGCATTTTGGCTATTACAGCAGCTGTCTGCCTTGTCTGAGAGATATAATTTTAATCAGGATTACTCTGCACAGACATGACAGGTGGAGGAGCTCCGCACAGGACAACCAAGCTCAGGGCACATACACAGGCCCACAAAACCAATACACACGCATGCACACACATAAACACACAGCAGATGATGTCCTGGCACTGTAGGAGCAAATGGGATCCAAAGTGATTTTCCTCCTCATGGGGATGCAAAGACAGGAGGAGGTCAGCGCAGTCAAAAGAGGTCATCTGGCCTCGCTGAGCTACAGTGTTGTCATACCGAACTGAACAGAGAAAACAACATAGTTAGGAGTGTCTCCTGAGAGTGCTACCAGGAAAAATTATTTGACTAAAGAGCTTTTCCCAGTGCTTCACTTGTGCAATCATTTAGATGGAGTGGAGCTGACAGAGCAGTTCAGATGGAGCAAAAGCCTTTTCTCCGCACACACTGGGAATAGTGATTCAATTCAAGTTCAGTGTGTGACTGCTGTCTTGTGATGCAGAACTGGGAAGTGCTTTTGTTAAGGCACACTAGCTGAAACTGTATTGGGTGTATGATGGCTATATGAGTTGGGGTTCAAAATCTCTACATCACAGACCTAGAAATACTCAGCTGGAGCTCGGGGATAAACACTCCTCTCTCTGTCTTGTGAAATATCTCATCAAACGAGTCATTTGATAAAGAGTTGAGACTATATCTTCTGGATTATCCCGTTCCCAGTGCACATTTCAGCCAAATTTAGCTGCATTCTGTTATGAAGACTCACACTGAGGACAGTGAGTGACCACGCCATGAGCAGAGATGCCACAACCGGTTACTTTTTTGTTTGTTTAATGAGGAGCAGGACAAAAGAAAGGGCCATGCTTATGGTGAGGTCAGTAGTTGTTAAGGTGCCGATTCCACATCAGAAACAAGTGGGATCATCATCGCAGTGGCAGATTTTTTCACTTGTTTGAAGAAAAATGAGATTTTTAGAATGAATGAGGATAGGATTTGCTGAGATAGAGACTCGTTGCGGTGCAGCTTAGGGAAACCTTTGGAGTGTGATGGGTTGTGTTGCGATTGTGTTTACTATTAGCTTTAGTGCAAGTAAAATTCAAATGTAGGGAAGAAAAAACAGAGTCTTATAGCAGTTCACAATTTATTTACTGAATAAATTTGGACAAAACACCAGAATCTGTTACGATACAATCAGAACATCCGAGGCAGATATCCCACCATGCACCAACCCCCTCCGTGAAACAAAAGGACTAAACATTAGCACCAAATCAGCACCAACTTAAATAAAAAGGTAGCTCAGTCTACAAAACAATAAAAGCAATAGTTGTTTTGAAAAGCAACTCAGAAAGTAGCAAATTGAGAATTTTTCACGTTAACTTTTCTTAAAAAACAAGCACCCCGTCCCCCCACCCCCTCTCCCCCCTGCTAGGCAGGCTATAGCATTCATAGGGCACATGCCAATGACTAGATAAAAACACAAATTCAAGTAACATTGAGATACGACAAAACATGTCCACTGCTACCCATTCCGAACGTGATCATTTCACAGAACCTACGCAGGCAGTAGAAAACTAACATGAGGCCCTGGAGAGACCATGTCATAGCAATAGTTATCACTGAATAACTCCAATCAAGTCGAAAAAAGAAATGAGGGAGACCGAGTGGCATGGGCGGTCGGGCACAGGAATACTGGCACAGAAGATATATTGGTTTATTCTAAAACTTCAGACAGACTTTTTCCCCGTTGCACCTGTCCTGTGTCAAAAGATATTGCCTACATCATACATGAAAAAGGAATCTCTGAATAAAGAAAAACCCTGCAATGTATTTTTTAAATATATTTATTTATATTTATATATATATAGTTGTTACAATTTAAATAAATGTTACGTTTTTCGTTCCTACAAATGAAGAATGAATTAAATAAGAGGAAGCTAGTTTGTAAGAGGTGGAATCATTCGTTCACCTAACACATCAAGTGCACGATGCCGTATTTGGAGGCTGACCAAGAGAACAGTTTCAGATTGAGGTTTAGGGGAGGGACAATAAAGCAGCAGTAACAACAGAATGGAATAGCTTCAAAACAAAAAAACAGGACAAAAAAAGTCTTGTTACTAAAATAAAATGAAAAGTGTAGTAATGAAGACAGTGTGGTAAAGGCTTAAAAGGTTGAGGATGTAGAAATACACAAATTACTGAAAACAAGTCAAGTAAACGAGCAGTTTAAGTGACCATCTGTGTCAGGGACAAAGATTTCTGAATAACATAAATATGTCCTTTTAGAGACAAATGAGAGATGGCGACACAAAACATAGAACACAAAACAAAGATGAGGTCATCCATCTAGATGATCGGGAGCACAGGCATAAGCTGCTCCATGTTGTAACCAGCGGTCCCAGGTCAGCGATAGTATCACTGTGAACGACTTGAACAACAGGGTTTTTGACTTGTGATTTATTTCTGACCTGGGTCTCTGGTTGTGGATCGGTGCTACCTAAAGCTGTGACATGAACAAAACAAACTGTAAAGGAGTGGTGTTGCCGTTTTGTCAATTCATTTCGAATTGTTCTCCGTGATTTCCTGTCTGTTCTCCTGTCCCTTCATGCTTTCCATAGTGTCAAGAACGGTGTATGTCTCTACTTTTAAAGAGCACCACATTAAACCAAACAGATCCAAAAGAACATTTGCTACATTGTTTGCGACTTGCATGTTTGGCGGCGACAACCCCCGAGGGGGAGTGCGTCCCCAGGTGATGTATAGATGCCATTTGTTATGCCAGGCTCAAGGTTTTCCATGAAATGGTGGAAAGAAAACGAGATGGAAACACCTTTATTGTGAGTGACAAATGTTCACCTGTTTAATCTCTAAACTACTGTTTTGGCTCTGCTGTGAGCGTGGCGAGCCGACCGTGGCAGAGTCGTCCCTTTGTGCTTGGTGTTGGCTCAGCTGAAGAACTGCTCCAGCTCCTCCTCCATGTTCACCTCAGGCACCATCTGCTCCTGCTCTCGTTCCGCTCTGCCCTGCACCGCGGCACCCCCCAAGGCCCCCGAGGAGGCAAACCAAGGGTGCTCCAGAATCTCCCGCGAGGTGAGGCGCTCTGCGGGCTCGCGGCGGAGGATGGAGCGGATCAGGCACTTGGCCTTGGGCGTGAGCGTCTCGGGGATGCTGAAGTGGCCCCGGCGGATCTTGCTGAACAGGGAGCCGGGCTCGACGTCGTGGAAAGGGTATCGGCCCACGAGGATGGTGTAAAGCATGACGCCCAGGCTCCAGACGTCGGCAGCCTTCCCCGAGTAGCTGCCGTTGGCATTGAGGATCTCAGGACTGACGTACGCCGGGCAGCCATGTTTGTCTGACAGGGAGTCGTCGTGACCATCCAGGATATAAGTGTCCTCAAGGCTCTCCAGCTTCACGAGGCTCCTGGAGACACACAAGGGCACACAAAATACACTGAACATGATGCCATCTTTTAATAAGAAAAGGATACATACAAACATGTAATGATATAAAAGACAAAGCCTATGGATGCCAACTAGATAACAGATTACCCACTGCTCACAGTAAAGTGAAAATGAATTTGAGGGAATTGAAAAGTACACAAAAACATTGAACAAAATCATTGGGGTCAAGTAATTCTGATGGTCATCCTACTGTTTTAGATACATCACTTTTGGGTATCTGAGGAAGTAGAGCACATAATGCTCTGGGCTTAAGTTTGACATTTCCTTTCACTTAGATAAAAGCACTGCCAAATAGCATCAGCCTATAAATAGGTCTTTTTGAGGGACCTCCACAATTCAAAGAACCCTAATTATGGGTGACTGATCGTCTTAAGTTGCATGTGTTGAACAGTTTCACTGTGAGAAGAACGGTCTTAACAATGTGGGCTTTCTTCTTTGGCTTTTTCCCTTAAAATAGCATCCATTAGACTCTTCTCTAAACCCCACAACAGCAGCCATGAGTTTCTGAGTGCTGATGATAACGGCTGGCTTTTCAGTGACATTGTTACGGAGAATCTTTAGAGGCTCAGGCAACAAATTTTCCACATGCACGGCGAAGGAGACACTTGTGAGGCGGCACAAGTGCTGCCATCTGTGTGCGAGGGCTGTGAGACATGATGTGGAAGACAAAGAGACTGTAGTAGCATCTTCAGGGAGTAAACTGAGCTGTGCTCCAGTTTAACTAGGAAGAGACAGAGCCAAGAAGCACTGGCTTATACATATTCAAAACTATAATCTTTGCTGTCTGAGACACGTGCGTACACTTTCATGTAAGCCCGCTCAGTGGCTCAGTGATTCATTGCCAGTAATAGTAATCCGTCTTTGTTTGAGGAGCAGGAGGCCTCACCTTATGTTCATATGCTGCAAAGTGTTTCTGCATTTTCCATTCAGGAAAATTTGACTGTTTTTGTGAGGAAAATGCCCTTTGATCTCAATGAGAGATTAAGAGCCAAATACTTATTCAAATATAACATGTTAGTGCCTGGATAACAACTAATCCGTAACGACGTGTGAGAATGTGCAATACCGTGAGAAGGGTTTAAAGAAACAAAAACACACAGATGGCTGTTTGAAGCAAATTCCCTCACCTGTCAATCATTAAGGGACAATGCTTCATCCATTTTTTAATCACAGAGTAGCCTTTTTATTTGAGCTGTTCAGGATCTAAAATATGTGCTGATCCTAAAAATATCTCTTGGTGCAGGAGTGAAGAGATCACCATGCGTGATGAGGCCAGAGCCTGCGAAAGGTGGCTCTGCTGTGCTGTTGGATTCCACTCATGGCCAACCTTTGACCTATGGACTTTACACACACACTGATGGTTGGTCAATGGCTGACAGCAGTATGACATAACCAGGTCAGGAACTCAACACATGCTGTGGAAACCTGCTGTGGTACTATCCCCTTACATCTGGTCCCCCTCTTTTTTTCTTCCCTTCTATGTGTTCACCGCAACCCTTTATCATACACTTGGGATTGAGCTCCATCTCCATAGCAGCGTCTTCTTCTCACCGCTGTACCTTCATGTCCACTGAGCCAAGAGGGCTGATAAGTTACCAGAGGACTCCTGACAGGGCATACAGTCCATGTGCCCCAAAACTGTCACCGCTGCTCTTCATATCCAGTAGACATCAATCATTTAAGGGGGGCTGGTTTGACATCGCAGCCCTGGAGCAGGCTGGTATGACAGCCAAGGTCACTGGACCCATATTGAATACAGCAGGCAGCTCAACTTCCCTTTTCCATAGTTAGTGCCAGATGGTGACGCCACTCTTTCAGATAGAGGGCATCGAGTGGCAGCCTGTGCCTCTGCCACAGGGTATTAGATGAGGACAAGCTGGGGAAACAGCTTCCCTTGAAACCATGGATGCAGCACTGATAGTACAAGCTCTGAGCAGTGCCCATTGAGGATAAAGGGGTCATAACAAACTATTTTTGACATAGCATCTACACACATTTTTAGGAGTATTAAATTGGTGAGGCGATCACAGGTTTCCATGGAAACAGACAACGCCTGGATTTAAGCGGTGCAATTTCCAAACACTGCCACCAGGGGTCAGTAAGCTTGTGTGTACTGTACACATGGTTTACAGTCCACTGCTGCTGACCTCTACAGAAGTGTAGCCTTAAATGGCAAAAGCTCTGCCTAATTGAACATCTGTCCCACCATAGCTAAACCTGGGAACTTCTCTGTCTCTACTTATCAGTTCTGCAGCTGCTCTGCTATCTGGGGTGGAACAAATCCAACAATTCCCTCTGCTTGACATGATCCACCCTAAATTTGATCCCATATGCCAATCTCCACATGCTAAAAATTGCACTTCCACTAGAAATGCAAAAAAGCCCTGCACAAAATAGCTGAGGGAAACACAAAGGGCTTATGTTTCCTGCACGCTGCATAATATCTGGGCTAGGCAGTCTGGTATTACACCGTCTCAGTTTACACTACCTTCAGTGTGATATGCAGAGATAACATTGACACAATACTGTAATATCACATACCACCTACAAAGATGAAACAAGAAAAATATAATTAAGTGCACAGTGGCAAGCAAAATAGACAAGCAAAACTCAGCTGAATCTTTGGTGCCTGTTCGACTCACCTGTCCTCATTTTTGAAGACAAACTTTCTCAGTTTGAGGTCACGGAGGACCAGTCCGTTGTCGTGGCAATGCGCCACAGCCGAGGCTATCTGATGGAAGAGTCGGGCAGCCTCGTCCTCCCGCAGCTTCTTGCAGGTGCGGACAAAAGAGTGCATGTCGCCATAGCTTCTCTCAAAGAAAACATAGGCTCGTGTTTCCCCAAGCAAGATCTCCAGAATTTGGTTAATGTGCTGGTGCTGCCCCAAAGCAAAGTAGGCTGCCAGCGACTCCTGGTAGCGGCCAATGTCGAAGACCTGCAATCAGATGAGGGGAGAGATTCACATTTTGTGTTTGGCCAACATTTTATCCAGAACAACTTATGGGTGCAATAATCCCATAATTAGGCTGGGCAGTTGTCTTAGGGTGAGAACATGTAGGGAGAGCTCCAAATCAATTGTGCCAAACGGTCAGTTATTTGCCCTTTCCCAATGTCGATACACATTTAAAACCAACTGGGTAAGTGCAAAGTGTTCTTCAAGTAAGCCAAATGTGAGAAATCTGCCACCACATCAGTGTTTCACTTTGTCGGGGCAGGGAGGGAGGCAGGCAAGTTTGTGAATTGGAATGTACTGCAGCCCGGGGTTGCAGTGTCTTTCGTTTCCATGGCAACGCTTCAATTGACTTTCAGCACAACCAGCTCAGGTGAGAGGGCTTCTCTGCTCACAGTCAATACAAGCACTTCCCGCAGCTCTCACGGTCCAAACCCGTGACCTAGGCTTCCAGCTTGGCAGAAATTATCAATCCTGCAGGTAGAAACTGATCTCTGGTGCTGCTTTGAAACAGCTACAGACAAACCGAGGTCAAATAGTAAGGCTAGCACACAGGTTGTGCCAACGGCCATGAATTTATTATCACCATGACGACACATTATATGGGGCAAAAGGTATGCTCCTGTTTATAACTATCATCTCATTTCATTGAGCCAAATAAGCCTGCTGAGAGCCCCTTTTGTGCTGAATACACTCCAGGGACATACTGGTGTCCTAATAATTAGTAATAAAAAAAAAAGTCAATTTAGAATGCAATGCATGTGTGGTTGAGACAATGAAGATGTGCATAACATTTAAGGGAACCGTGGTCAAGTTCTTATGGTTAGATGGTCAAGGACCAGCCAAAGCCAGTGCAGTTACTGAACTTGAAAACTTCTTTAGCCCTATCTTGTTCTCTCCTGTGCTCTAAAAAAAAATATATTTCGACCGCATAAGCGCAATATGAGCACATACATGCAACAAATATGTCTTCGAGGGCAAAATAATCCTATTCAGTTTACACGATGAGGCAAAAGGCCACGGGTGAGCGGGGATAGGAGTCGGAGAGAGGAGTGTGTGCGTGATTACTCACTCCTTTGTCAATGTTACATCATGCAATCCAAACCACGCAGCTCGGCCCATTCACTTTTTCCATTAGGCTCCTCTCTCGGCTCTCCATTTACAATTCAAGGCTTTATCAAGAACTGGTGGTGGGGGAGGCGGGGGAGGAAGGGGGCTTCCTAAACGAGTAAGTACATTTAGGAGGAATGTGCACTGACATATGGACATAATCACCGTAGCAAAGTTAAATAAAAAAGATGCGTGATCTGTGGTCGTTTTAAGGGGAAAAATAGCACCGACAAGAACAAAAGAAATGCAGAGAGAGCCACTTTTCTGCATTCAAAGAACCCCCCTCTCCTAAAAATCGCATGGGTAGAACTTATACTCGGATGATAATAGTGAGGCTTCCTCTTTAAAGTGGGAAGAAAATGTCGGGAAACTACTCTGCAAATAAAAACCGGGGGGATTCAGTATATGGGGGTTAATACCCATAAGGAACCATAACCATACATCCTGATAAATGCATTTAAAGGGTGCTACTGGTTGCAGGTTGTTGATGTGTCGTGGTCTTTGTCATCAGGTAAAAAAAAAAAAAAAAAAAAAAGAGAGAGAGAGAGATAGTGCCAGTCCAGTGGTTGCAGTGTGCCCACCATGATACTAACCTTACATATGAGCTCTTCCCCGCTGTGCAGGTGGGCGGCTCTGAAAACGTGGTCTCCCTCCAGTGGCTCCAACAAAAGGTAGTCCCCGATCCGGGAGATACAGTGTGAGGAGTCCGGGGTCTCCGGCGGGCTGGGGGACCCGAGGTTGGGACTGAAACTCTGATGAGACTCTGTAGTCCTTAGGCAAGACAATTCTTCGAAATCGTGCGATTTGTGTCGCGATCTCCCATAACGTGAAATGTTAATAGGATTTGACCTCTGTATGTTCATGAGGAATGGTGTAATAACGCCACAAAACCGGGGCCTTCCTCCTCCTTGCTCCTCTTCTCGCTAGGGAACCACTTTGATCGTTGTAAACTCAGTGCAGGGATATAACGCAATGGTCCAACACTGTTATTTTAGTTGATCTTGAAATGAAAAAAAAAAAAAAAAGAAAAAAAAGAAATGATGATTTCACTGCGACTCGACGTGCCTGATTATCAGAGAAGGATAATCGACAAAGCTGCTTGGCTGGCTTTTTCTACAATAAGAGGATGGGGGGTGTCTATGATTGTTGCAGAGTTTGGCTGCTCCTGTGCCCCCCTTTGTTTCCCATGCAAAACGCCAAGACCGGGCTAAAATGAAAGCATTACTAACTCAAGATGACTAGAGAGCTTTACAAAGACCTGCTGCAATCTGACTAGCAGCGCGAGTAACGTAGGCAGAGTAAAAAACTGCAACAAAGGCTACCAAACGTGAGCTTTACAATGAATGAAGGCTGCCAAGTTAGCCCACAGTTGAATTTGCTAGCTTATCTTGCCGGTTAATAGTATGGCACGTTTCATAAAACAGAAACAACCCGTTTAATACAGCTTGCAGGCACGGAGACCCCTCAAAATGTAGCGCCGGTAAAATAAAAAGCAAGTTTTGCAAGCTACTGAATTCAGCTGGAAGCGAGACACAATTGATGGCTAGCAGGTGCAGGGCTATCTAGTTAGCTTCCTCGCTAGCTAACTAGTATCAGGTCAGTGCACGGCCTTGTTTCCCCAGTTCATATCCATGCACGGCGATTGTCATCTACCACATAAGGAGAAAACCCCATCCGGAACTGCTGCTGGAGTCCTTTTGTTGTTGTGTGCGGGAGTCGACGTCCTCTCTCGGTGTAGTCCAGATGAGAAAAGCGCCGTCTGTGTGCCTGCTGCTCTAGGTGTTGGAGGGAAGGGACGGCCGGCCGACTTTCCCAGGCCTATCCCTTGATTCAGCAAGACATCCTCTCCCGTGGTGCTGCTGTACTTCTTACGTGGCTGGGAATCTAGTCCATTCAGTGCGGAGGGAGGTCAGCCGCGCTGCACACACACACTGCACACTGCGCCTACAGTGCAGGAGCTGCCTGCTTGGCGGAGGGGCTTCCACACGCGCACGCATGTACACACACACACACACACACACACACACACACACACACACACACACACGCACAAGCGTACCGCCCCGCCCCCTTACGTCACTCACACGGCGAAACCCCATTGGCTTTAAAGCTGACTTTTAATATGCAGTCATGTGAGAACCATGTAGTGTAGCTACACCCCCAGGACTCTAAATGTATCCCATGCTGGTAAATTGGATGGGAGGGGGGTGGGTATGAGAACACAGCTACTGTACGTGGTGTGTTACAAATGCGTTTCCTCCTGAAATGTCATTCATAGGGAGGCAAGGGAGATTCCTCCCCCCACCCTCCCTCTCCCTCTCTCTCTCTCTCTCAAGCTACACTGCATCATGGTCCGCTTATATCTCCTCAACATCTGTATAGTCTCATCAGAGGATTTTGTCGTTTTAAAAAAAAAAATCTTGCTGTTAAATGTTCATTGTTCTGTCTGAAATACCAGGGGGTGTGAGAGCAGGATTGTGCAATTCCGTGTAGGAATCTGGGGCGTTGGGAGGAATGCTTGCAGCTGGACGCAGGACACTGACAGAAGTGTTCGATTTAACCTTTATTCCCTTGCTTGCAGGCAGTAGCAGTGCACACACACAAACCTACACACACACACACACACACACACACACACACACACACACACACACACACACACACAAACACAAACACATACTATTCTAAATCTTCAAATTTCACTGCCAGCCTGAATAAGCCCCCGCAACATGGTAATGCATTTTTCACACAGAGACCTCTCATCTCAGAATGGTGGTTCACAGTTGCAGAATGTGGTGCACCCACATGCTTTTATGCCCCGGCTGGCCTTGTGTGTGTGTGTGTGTGTGTGTGTGTGTGTGTGTGTGTCAGTGCATGTGTGTATGCTTCTGAGTACTGCGATTTAATCTCTGTAAGCCACCCACTTTATTTTCTGTAACAATGATGGAACATGCTCCTCTGTACAATAGCTCTGGTTGTGTCTCACCCGTTGAATTGAAAACAATGTGAAAATACCCCTGCAAAATATGAAAACATGGATTACTAGACTCTCCCCCACAAACACATTACCATCATGCTTGCATATCGCATAGGCAAGCATAGTGCATTTCTGCCGGTTATGGTACTGCATTTCTGTATTTGCCCAACGCTCTAATGCCACACAGGGATTCTGCTAAGCTTGGACCACAGCTGTGCATGAATCAGAATAATAATCCCCAAAGATTCCTTTTGCCCCCATTCCCTGATGGACTGTGTGACTCATTCCTAGTGGAAAGCAGCACTCGAGAAAATCCATTGAGGCACATCAGCTCTCCAGACACATCTACACGCTGAGGAGTAACGGCAGGCTGCCCCAGCAGTGCCTTCCAGCAAGAGCTTATGAATGTGCGTGTGTGTGTGTGTGTGTGTGTGTGTGTGTGTGTGTGTGTACTGCTGAAGCAAGATGTGTCCTGGAAGACTACAGAGGTGAGTGAGGACGAGTGAGCATGTCTGAATCCCTGGAGCAGAGTTACTCACGACCTCCCTAATAGGCTCCATTGCCCCATAGACAATGATCTGAGGTCAGTTTCACCCATGTTATTGAGGTTATTGGGAAAGGAATCGCTGTCTGCTCCGAGGTCCAGGCCATAATGATTCAGATCCACCAGAGGCATGTCATTTTCATATTTGCGTCTTTTCCACATTGGTCACAATCAAATGAAAAGCTCTCGAAAGCATCGCAGACCCAGCCAAGTGGTATTTTCTTGAATTAGTGCATCAAGCGACAGCCAGTTTTCCTACATTTCTCAAAGTCACACAGCAACCCAGCCAACCAGCTCACGCTAACACCATCGAGAATCAGCTCTGCTGCATCTGCATCCCTTCGGGTAACCTCCGGAGACAGATTTGTTTGGTTGAGAAGATGGAAGCAGAGGTTGGAGAAGAATGGAATAGCATAGCGGGAAAGAAATTGTTTGGTGGGAATGAGAGGAAAGATGAGGCAGAGGGAAGCGAGAGAGAAGGCGGTAGACAAGCGGAGAGCAAGAGATCATGATCTGAGATGGAGAAAGAGTTAAAGAAGAGGAAGGGAAAAGGGGGGAATGGGCCATGAGATTGACTGGATGCCTCCAACCTCCAAACTCCTCTTTGGACCGGAAAACTGGGAAGCACTCTCTGTCAGCCGGCCAGCGGTCACACAACTTGGACACAGCAGATAGGATGGATAGGCAGTGATTATGGAGAGGAAATTCTTCTCTCAGCTCTCACATGACAACACATTAACGCAACACATTACAATAACACGGTAACAGTTCACACAGTATTGTAATATTGCAAAAAGAGAAGTATGATAACTTGATACATAATTACGCAGATATGCATGAGTGAAGGACACTAAAATCAAGTAAAACCAAGATGCTTGATGAAGAAAACACATGGCAAACATTTCAAGCTTCTGGGTATTTGTAGATACAATGAAAGGACTGAGGAGATGGCCACGATGTCAGTGTTCATTCATGTCTGCACTGGCCTGTGCTACTAGTTCTATTTTGACAGTATGGACATCAGAGTGCACTCACATGCAGTCTCTGGATTTCTTGTCTTTTCTTTTTACTGTGGAGCACAGGATCATGTCTTGTGATCCCTGCTCTTGTTATGACCTGTGCGGAGCATTTCCCAAAAGGGATTTGGTACTGGGCAGCAGCTGCAGCACCCCTCAATTTTAAGGGAGTGAAAAAAAGAGCTATTTTGGGGATGGGTGCATGTGCCACATTCTGCTTTCCATGGTGCCTTGGGACCTGAGGCCTGTTTTTAACAGAGAGCGAGAGGGAGGGATGGAGCTGTGGACTCAGGGGCAGAGAGAGAGAAAGAGGGAATGAGAAGAAGGGAGAGGGGAAGGAATCGTGCAGATAATGTTTCACTGATGATATGGCTATGCTCACATTTCCTCCCATTCTTTCCAAATGATCTGCTTGGCGCAGCAGCTCATCACATGACAATTGTAATCATGAAAGGAGTGCAATTAGAACTGCAAGGTCTTGGATATCAGTTTGTAATCAGATCTACCCGTCACTCAGAAATGAAGGTGTTATGCGACAGACTACTCAGGCTAAGTGATTGTGAAAATGCTTGAGATGAATTTTATTTTTATGTGCTTAGAGGTCCAAAATCAAGCTTGCTGATAAGTGTATTTTCACTATGGTGAACACAGCGATCACCACAGGTTTGTGCTGACCTTTTCTCAGCGCCCGAGACAGTAAAATAAGCCGCACTCATCCTGTGCTGTGCAGCTCACATTATATAGCCCTTGCAAATGGTCTCTCCGTATTACACTGCCAATCTCAACCATTCATCCTCAAGGAAAACTGAATGACAAAGGAAGCCTTAATGTAAATTGAAATCAAAGCTGACAGGCATAGTCAAAAGAAGTGATGTGGATCCAAACAGAACAAAGCAGAGCAGAGAGAAGCACATTAAACGCCCAAAGCCTTAAAAAATAGCCGTATTTGTCAACTGCCTATGATGCATTGAAACTGTGAAGCATTCGCTCTTTCACAGCGCTTAATAACTTGAACGTCATGAGCATCTTGTTTACTTAAAGCAGCACAGGAAATGCCAGAGTACAAAGTGATGCTTTAAAAATGTCCAGTCAGCATCAGGGCAAACCCAGGAGGGACCTTTAAGCGAGTCAAATAAACACTGGCACATCCATTGACCTTAATTTGACCTGCTGGCTACTAACCAACATCTTTTTTAATGCTGCTACTGTGGGTGAATCAAAATGGAAACGTCCTAAAATTGTGAGTTAAGGATGTAACGCCTGCAGCGATAGACACAGTGGTGGGAGGTTTTTGGCTTTTCTCTCTGAGGCAGCAGGAAGTGTGACTGGATGAGTGGCAGGTCACAGAGACGAGACCTTCTGTTCGTAGAGAGGAAGCATCTTGGCTCTAGGGGGAGACAGGATTGGCGTCATTGGCTTGGATCTCTCCTTCATGAAGTCAGACAGCTGAGCGAGGGCTTGTGGCAGCTCTGTCATTGGATGGGGTGACTCACTCGTAAGCGGTGAGGTTAATAATAGTTATATATTACAACCGAAGAAATGAAATCATGCAGCTTTGCATGCTAAGCCCTCCAAATGGCCCGGCTGCAAAGCAAAGATGCTTTCACCCCTTGCCTGTTTCTCATTTAGGTTAATAATATCACAATTCAATTATTTCATATGTTATCAGAATTCAACCTAAATAATAACCATACACGATTCATTATGCTAAATGGCAATAAACCATAAACAGACTTCTTAACCCTTCAATGCATAAGTGGGTCAAAAATTACCTGTGTTGCTTGGGTGGTTATTATTATTGTTATTAGTAATTCTTGCAATATCTTTGCAATGAAATTATTTCATCTTTTCATGTTTTAGATATTCCTCAAACATCTAGTTTTTGGTAACTTCCCATTCATTAATTCACTTTTTGTACTTTTTGAGAAAACAGATGTTTTGTATCACCCTAAGTTTTTATAAGTGGATCAAAAATGACCCATAGCCTATGCATTTCCTATGGAGTCTTATGAGAACATTTGATCCTTTTTAAGTATAAAGTCTGTTTATTGTGACAACTTGCCAAGATTATTTTACACATTATTTTTTATCTAGTATTACATCATATCAGTATTACCAATATTACAACACAAAGTGCATGGAAGAGCTGAAACCCTGTTGTGGCAATACACTGAACAAATGCATAGCACATTTATTACCACAGGTTTTAGAAGTTTTTTCTTTCTTTTTTTAAGCATTAAATCAACTTTTCTAGATAGCCAGTTGACACCATGTAGGTAGGTCAGCTAGTTAGTGATTGTAATGGTAGTAGCTTTATTTGTGTGGTGTTATTCAAAGCAGCTTGCAGACATTTTTATAGTCTGGGTGGGAGTTTTGCAGACAGACAGAGAAACAAGACAGAGGCAGATGCCGAGGCTGCTGGCCTAGGACATTTGTTTTAGATTTCCTCATGGCCACTAACCTGCAGCCTTAGTGCATAGTTACACTGGAAGCTCTTATAGTTGGTGGGTTGCTAGTTTTATTTGATGGTAACTAAACCTGTTATACACCAGTTAAATACACTTTAAAATGTGTTACACAAATAATCATATTTTGAATTATAAATCATTGTTGGGCATACCAAATATGTTTTTTTTTTAATAAAGTTGAGCAAAAAGGATTAAAATGATCAGCTTAAATTACTGAAAAATTTATTGACTCTAATACAGCTCATTCTGACCCACTCATGAAAAAGTGTAGTTGCCAAATCACTGACACATCTACGGGCTAAAAAGCACGTGGTGTATTGAGCCAGAGATCTGAGTATGTAATCGAACTGCGAGGAGCAGGGAAACAGTCCCAGGAAATACAAGTGTAACTGCTGTCCTGGTTTGAGTTTTCCTCTGCTCTGCCTGACAGCTGATATTGTTTCCCTTGAACAGAAAACATTGCATGGCACCGAGAACCCTGGATGGGACTGCCTAGGCCTGGGGCACCGAGGGGGAAAAAAATCAGACAGTTTATTAAAATTCCTCAACACTTGACATTTCAGAGACACGCTGGCAAGTCACTAACAATCTACTGTATCTGCTGCTCCTGATGATTCAGTCAGAGTGTGTTACTAGTTTGAGGTGAGTCATGCCACTGGAGTCAACCGGGGTCAGGCAAGTTGCTTTCAAAATGTAATATGTTACAGATTACTGACTGATGAAATTGTAATCAATAATGTAATCACATGGAATACTGAGTAATGTCATCTGACTGCAGTTTTTTTTTTTTAGATGACCTTGCCTCCAGAATCTATATAAATAAACTTAACCCTTCTCCTCCCCCCACCACATTATCCTAACTTGTCTTTAAGTAATGGTTGTATGGCTTGGTAATATATGGTTTCTTTGTGTTGTTAATTGTCTGCATGTACCGTCATTGTCTTCGTGCTGTTGTTGTTTTGTTGTGTTTGTCCTATGTCTTGAGCGCTGCCTTGTTATTTGCGATTTTGTTGAACAATGTAATCCATAAATCGTACATGTTGGTGTCTGCACTGTCTTAGCTTAAAATGTACAGCACTGTATCACTGCCATGCTCAAAAAAAAAAAAAAAAGGATTTGCCTCCATGTCATGTTATAATAAGTAACTTTTTTGTGTAATAATGACATTTTTTTTCTTATCTCAACCTCATATTTTTACTGTATAATGGCATCATTATCTTATTATAATAACATATCTCATCATAACATGGGATAACTAATAATTTTATAAAACGAGGCTCTTGTTATAACAGGCAAAGTTTTGCATTTGAACCTGAACCTTCAGCATCTGAGCCTTCAGTGCTAAACAGACACTCTGATCCACAGTAACAAAGAGACGACCTGACAAAGGCGACCACAACTTGACAGGTATGTATACACAGATTGGTGGAGAGGGCAGAGACATCGAAGGCAGAGGTGAGAACTGGCGAAACAAGACGGCAAAAGGGTGAAAACAATAACAGAAGCAGAACTCGAGGAGGGGAAGCATGACCAGACTAAGGGGCGGAATTACCAAAAGATGTATTTTCCACGAGTTGCCATATTGTACCCCCAGCTTCATTATTTGTAAGCAGTACATCAGTCCAGGCCAGCTGACATTAGTCAAGATAAACACACCGCAGAGTTTCCATCACACTATTGAGAGTGCTGTGATACATTATTCAGCGACATACCACACATGGAGAATAAGCATTTATCAAAGCTTTCAGAAAGGGGAGTTCTCTTGGGGTGTAGTCCCAGCTTACTATGAGCAACTATAAGAGTGTATAGTAAAGGCATTAATGGTAATATAAGTATTAGTGGCTAAAAAACAGAATATATTTGTATCTACAGTATGCAAGTGACCGTTAGAATGGGAGAGCATTTTGATGACATTTAAGTGACTGTGGAAGGTCATTGAAAGCAGCCCCTCCTCTGTGCTTCACAGCCTGTATGATACGCAATGGAATGATGAGCACACTGTCCTTGCATGGCCTGTACAACAAACTACAACATCAGCTGTGCACGCGCATGCACGCGCGCACGCACGCAAACAAACAAACACTTTAACATCCAAGCTGCTACCATGGCAACCTGTCTTCATCCCCCAGGGAGCACTGTACAGGACTGCAAATATAAACACAACAAACACACACACGCACGCACACACACACACACACACACACACACACACACTGAAATACACAGAAGGCACTCTATCTCCTGATCCCCTGGGTGAAAATACTCCATTTATGAGCGATTTTGCACCAAAAAGTATGTTTCATGCCTGCTTTGAAAGGAAAATTATAGCAGAAGTGTCATGATTCACTTCCATTTTGCCATACCATGCATCACAATATATTCAAAGAACTATATCATAGCATGATTATGGCCGGCTTACTGCCACTTCCCCTCTTCCAAAGTGAATTACTGTGTCATTATGGTGTATTCATGTTACATGCAACAGTGTCTCTCCCCTGCTTTGTTTTTTTGTTTTTTCTTCTTCTTGACTGGGTGGAACAGCCTCTGAAACAGCATTTAGAGCCATGCGACACTAAAACTTTCCATAAAAACCCACACAAATTAAATCCTTTTGGGTGAGGCAGCGATTTCAATTTTAGGAGAAACAGTGGTATGCAATTATTTTCATGCTGTTATCGTAAGGAACAATCAGACAGTCTCAGCTCTAGCCGGGGATACAGCAGTAGAAGCTGACACTGATGAAGTGCTAGCTGGGATATCACTCGGTAGTTGGTACTGTACTTCATCACTTTAGCTCCACTTTCTGCCTGTGGTGCTGTGTCTCATGTGACAAGTCTAGCCTCCCTGTTTATATCTACCAGACACTGGCAGGTACACACACACACACACACACACACACACACACACACAAAGCTGCTTTGAAATCCCACTTCTGTGGAATCACTCATGATACCGTGGGTGTCAGACAACCCCTTGTTGAAGACAGCGGGGATAACTGCTGCATGACAATCAGTTCAAACAAACAGGGCTCTTTCCCTGTTTACTCTAGACATTGCCTTTAACAAAAAAAAAAAAAAAAACAGGCAGAAGCCTCCCATTGTGCGGTGAAGTGCACGAGCAAAGTCTCTGCTGTAAAATGAGAATCTAGGCCATGCTAGATTGAGGGTGGCAGAAATCGATGAGCACATGCATCATTTGGATCAAAACAATTATTAATGGCTGTGTGATGAGGGTCACAAAGCAGTTTTGATCATTCTTGTGTGGGCTGCGTTCTGCTTTGAATCTTGCATGTGCTCACATATTCTAGACATGAGACTATTAATTGATTGTCCTTTGAAGGAGTGTTTGCTTTGGGCAAAATAGCCTCAGGCCAAACAGAGGCAGACGAGGAGGGTGTATGGAGGGTGCAGGAGAAACAGACAGAGCTGGTAATCAGAGGGTTCCTGGTGTGATCCCCAGCTCCCCCAGAGAGTGTGTCAAAGTGCCCTTGAGCAAGACACTGAACCCCTAACTTCTCCTCATTGGGCAGCTTGGCACCTTGTTTGGCGGCCCGTGCCAGGATGTGTGAATGGGTGATTGTGAGGCAAACACTGTAAAACGTCTTGAGTGGTCAGTAGACTAGAAAAGCGTTATAGAAATGCAGTCGATTTACCATTTCAAGGACCTGTGATTACTGGTACTGTATGCAACATTAGCGACATTAACTTTGACAGTAATGATCTGTTTCCGCTATAACTGGCTAACAAACGCTGGCATGTCAAACAAGCCGTGCCTGTGGCAGTCAGTACTGGCCATTGGTCAAGGCGTTTAGCATACCATCTCGGCTCAAATGACTGCAGATGACTACAGCGCACAACCACAGCCAACAAACATTTGCGGAAGCCAGCACAGAAGTATGTCTGTGCTCTTTTTTCTTCTTCTTTTTTTTTTTTCTTTTTGAAAATGATGGCTTACGCAGAAACAGTTATGGAGATGTGCCATATCCTGTCCAGCGGTTGCAAGGCTTTGTTTGTTTTGTGTTTGTGTGTTTGTGTGTGTGTGTGTCTGTGTGAGTGAGCATATGTGGGTGCAAACAACCTCTTTGTACAGCACTATCAGATAAACTCGACCATAACCTTTCATATTATCAGCCAGATATCGCCTATAACTGATTTTAAGCATGATTTTTGATGAATGTGGTACATCATAAGGAGGAGGACAGCTGTAGGTGGGTGGAGCATTATGGGTAGCAGAGTCTTCTCTGATCCCTGTTTGAAATATCATTGCAGTGATTTTATCTTTGATGTTTTTTTCCCTGCTCAGAGTGGGACAGCCCCTCGAGCATCACACCTCTGCAACAGGAGCACAGATAAGGAGATAAGGCGCAGATGAGAACCGCTCGCCTGCTAGTTTCTCAGTGTAACACCTTAGCAGTTCCTTTCTGCTGACTTGGAGCTGCTGTCCTATAACGCTGACCTCACAGGTGTATATGTGTGTGCGTGTGTGTGTGCTCATGTGTATCTGTGTGCATGCGTGAATGAGCACGAGCGCTTTGTCAACTTGCATTCTCACCGTAGCTCCCCTTCCCTCCCCTCCTCTGGCTTTGTTTCCCGAGATCAGCCGCAGCTCCTGTGAGAAACGAGCGTCATCAGTGTGCTCTGTTAATAATAAACACAACTGTCGTGCGACAGATGAGGTGGGGGCAGGTGAAATATTCATGCAGAATGCAAAAGGCCCCCTTAGATTGTCACCTCAGCTCAGTCATTCACTGCAAGATGCACACAGCTGCATTTCCATTTTCCTTTGGTGTTCTTTTCAGCTTCAGCTACTTTCTTTCTTTCTTGCCATGTAACACAAATATGATGCAATTATCACAGCCTGAAAAATCTGTTCTACGACTATTCTTCTTTATAGTGGACCTAATCATGCTGTTGCTTTCTCAGTGCTAGTTTTCCTATGCGTGTTTGTGGGTGTATTCTAGGAAAGAGGAGCGCAACATCTCCTTCACAGTGTTTTGCCATCAGACTAAACAGATATGTTAGCCACATTCCTCTCTCCCCACTCAGCTCACCTGGCAGCCAAGCCATGCTGAAGTAAAACACTCTGACCATTAGACCAACAACATCTTTATTATCCAGCTTTTTTTCAGTGTATTATTGATTCAGGAATGGTAGCCTGCAGAGAGAAAACTTCCACCACAGTAAGAGGAGCTATGATTTTAAAAAAAATAAAGCCTTTGACCATTTCCCTTTTATAATCCTTTCAAAATATTGCAGAGGTTTTTGGAATGACATTATGACTCAAAGTATGCATGACCTGCTCCAATTATCACTGTTAGGCAAAAGAGGGGACACTATATAAGCACAGGCTGTAGAACTATTCCAAATATGACCTTTATTTGACTGTTTGAGTAGTTTATTCATTCGTGTTAAATATGATGGTGATGATGATGATGATGCTGCTGCTGGTAGTGGCGGTTTGAACCCACTTTGATCAAAAAAGTCAGGAAAGTTGGAAATCTATAGGCGCCGGCAACCTTCAGCGCATAGTCTTATTGCAGAAATATATCCTACTGTGTTGCAATTCAATATTAGATTTGGCACAGCTACAGCGCATATTGTCTTGCTGTCAGAGGTATGTTTGTGTAGATTACTTTAGGGATGTAGTTTGAACACCGTGTATTATTGCGCTGAAATGTGCCACGAGTGCCAGAGGGCCCGTACAGTATATGAAAGCTAACAGATGGCTTTCTAGAACCTGTTTGTGCAATATGCTGAGCTGACCTCTCTGACTTCAGATGTAATAACAGCCAAAGAAATAAGGAGAGACCTGAAAAGCAATCTCCTCCGACAGTGATAACATCGCACGACGGAGAAACAGAAAATAAAGGGGCTTGAATTGAAAGAAATATCAAATATCATACAACAATGGATTGCAGATATCAGTGTAATAAGTCTTTCACTTTGCATTGATTTCAGCTGATCGAATTATAAGATACCGCTGTGCTGTGGTATTGCTGTGAAGCTCTGACACTCCCAGCCCTCCTGCAATGTCATTTTTCATACGTGCTGACACGACTGCAGAAACCAAGAAGGCATCATACCACCATTTATACCAGCAACATGCACACTAATATCCCCATTTTTCCACCACAGGAACTGTCCCTGGAGCCCTTAGCCCTGATTCCACCAGAGGAACAAGTACCCCTCTTTCCCTGTTTTTGCTTTGTTTTTGTTTTTTTAATATTTCCTACAACTGAGGTCGGACTCTCCGAGTTCCTGAACTGATGTTTACTGAGCACTGAACATCCGTGATGGTCAAAGTCATTGTGGTTGATCACCACAAACAGAACTTATTGAAACATTTTTTCTATCAAGAGACTGGTCAGCGTAATTGAGAGAAAAAGATAGTTTGTCTCCATTTGCAACTGCATGCCATGTCACAGTTAATCTCCATTATTCAACAGCGAAGCATTTTCTTCTTTTCAGCTCTTGCTTTTCCAGAGTCCCCAGGTTCATTTTCAACCTCCATGTGTCTCTTCTCCAAAACCAAAATGCAAGACCACAGCAGCACTGTAGTAAATAATCATGAAACATAATGACAGTTTTGACTTCTGCTGTTTACTGTTTTGTTGTTGTCAGTCACACGACATGGTTCTTCTGAGTGACACCATAGGAGAACCTTTTCCTGGTTCCACAATGAACCTCTCTGGCCATGGGTCTTTAAAGCATTATTTTTCTAAATGGTTCAAAGATGCTTCAAAGAGCTATAAAAACAGTTCTTTGAAGAACCCACAGTGGTTATGTCAAAGAGAGAAAAGAAAAGGCACATGCAAATAGCAGTTAACTCTCGTCTCTTAAACAAACAAACAAAAAAAAATGTGTTAGTTGGAACAAAAATAAAGTTCTTCATAGTGGTGCAATACTAGAACCATTTCTGACTCTACGAAGAACCTTTCAGACACAAAAAAAATCTCTCAATAATTTTTTTAGCCATTTGGTTCAATGAAGAACACTTTAGAAATGTCATTTTTAGTTTTATTTATTTTATTTATTCATTTATTCAGTCAATTGAGGAACCATCTCCAAAATAAAGTGGTTCTTTAGTGGTTGATAGTTCTTCATGGAACCACACATGTTTAAAAACAACATGAGGCACTAAGGGTGGAACAGCAACAGATTTCATGACCAGCATGTCAGGTAATCAGTCTCCAGTGCTGAATTGCATTTTGCCAGCAGTAACTAATAAACAGAGGATGGGTAAATTTGCTCCATTGTGGAAAAACCAACAGGCCTACTCCAAACGGGCCCCCAGTCCCCTCTCTCTCTCTGTTACTATGAATCTGACTCAGGCTTCCAGAGGAATGAATGGCTGTTGCCTGCTCACTGCTCCTCTCTCACATGGTCTACTGCCAGAGCTCTAATTTAAGCTCCAGGCCTTCTGCTATAGGAGAGGGGGAGTGCAGAGGAAGCCTAGCCCAGGCAGAAGTGCTGTGGGTGGGGGAGAGTGCTGGGCCCTGCTCCCTAGAGTGGAATTGATGGCTGTTAAGCTCATCAATGGGGATGAGTCATCTGAGGCAGCCAGCCGCTTCATTCCTCCTGGTCTGCCTGCCTGAAGTGCCTGCCGGTGTGGAGGAGAGCCAAAATACTAGCTGTGAGTGGCTGCTCTTTCTGGTGGTTCCACACTCAGGAAGGGCCTGTGGACCATGCTTCAAGAAAACACTTAAAAATTGGTGTCATTTGCCTCATGCATTACAATTCTTCAGACTGAATTAGTGCAAATGGAATCCACGGTGGACTTGCATAGCAAATAGGAGTAGTGATATTTCTGTGATAGCTCTTTGAGTGTTTGCAGAGTCATTAATCTAACAAAGGACCTGTGCAAGCGTGGGTTTGTGTGTGCAAAACCTGTTAAGCAACAATTTCCATATCTGTCAAATTCTCAAAGGTCAAAAGCTTTTTTGACAGCCAGTAGTAGGCTGATGGCAGTTGGCTGAACTTACATCTGATTCCATTTGGGCTGGTTTCAGTTTCAAAGCCTCCCACCTTCCTGTCTCATAATCACTCCTACAGGTTTTTGATTCAGTCCGGGCTTCAGTTCAGACTGAGATAGATCGCCTTGACTTCTGATCAACAATTGGCAGTCGTGATGCTGAAATCACATTTTCACCTCGCATCTATTGAGCAGGATGAGGAGGATGTTTGGCGTGACTGCTTCATTCCACGCAATCTTATATGATTGTTTTGATGAGGGTTTTGGTTGAAAAATTTCCACTCCTTCAACAGAACTCAACTTCAACTCTCCTCTCCTCTCTGCTGCTCTCCATGATTTGCAGTATATCTCGCTGGTGACTGGTCTATAAATGCTATCTTTAAATCCTGTTGCAAGTGTGTTACCATGACTTCTAGTCGGCTGCCAAGTGATAGCATCAGAGAGTGCCAGTCGCAGCTAGGGAGTAGGGCCACAATGTACAATGTCTTATCACAGAGTGCTTTCACATGCATTTTCATGTAGGCATCCCGCTTATCAAGTCACTGCAACCACAAACACATTTCAGAGCTGCTGCAGGTCATTATGCCCTCTGCATACCCCCGTGTGTGTGTGTGTGTGTGTGTGTGTGTGTGTGTGTTTGTGTGTATGCACAATCTTGTGGGTGCAACAGGAATGTTAAAAGCCCTCATTATCTCTGTGGAAAATGCATGATTGTTGACCAGAGTCATGGTGACATGTCAACCTGATTATGTGCTATAAGAATGCATTCAAGGTTTGGAACTGACTGTACAAAAACTGCAATTAACTGTTTCAGCAGGATTTAGGCAGGCAGGTTTTTAAAATGTAAGACATGAGCGAGATGTGTAAGATGGTAATAAGAGAGAAAATTCCCCCATGTTTCTATTTGTAGCATCCCTGACTGCCCACACCCTTGATCTGTAAGACAAGCTGCCCACCAGACACGTGTTTGGGCTGAAGTCTTAGCTGAAGAACACAGGTTCTCTTCTCTTCCCTTCTCTTCTCTTCTCTTCTCTTCTCTTCTCTTCTCTTCTCTTCTCTTCTCTTCTCTTCTCTTCTCTTCTCCTCTCTTTTTTTCTCTCCACCTCCGACATGGTAAAGGTTGCAGCAGAAAGCACCATAATAGCAGAGAACATTGAAAGATTTCCACTCCACTCATAAATATGGGGTTTCCTCTCTTGCTGGACATCATTAATGTCTGCGTGCATGCACGCACACACACACACACACACACACACACACACACACACACACACACACACACACACACACACACACACACACAGACTAAACACGCAAACACATAAATGTACAAGAACACATCAGAACAAACCTCAAGTACACACTGCATATAAAAGGAAACATTGTAAATATGATATGAGACTGCACAGGCGACCAAAATTAAACTCCACATATCCTCAAATATGCAAAGCGCAGACCATAGATGCAGCATGAGCTTGTCCACGCTCACAAACGCAGACTTGCATGCATGCAAATGCACGGTAACACATAAAGAAACACACGTACACTTACACGAACACACAGGAAGCACTGTAGTGACTCAATGCCACAGTGATTTAGGTTCAGAATGGCAAAGGAGTGCTTATGACTCAGAGTTTCCATTGTGGCTCCCACTCTCCAAATGTGTGTGTGCGTGTGTGTGTGTGTGTGTGTGTGTGTGTGTGTGCCTGTGTGGAGGTGTGCATGTGTATGTGCACACTTGTGTTGCGTGTAGTATGTCTGCTGCTGTTCATATAACTGCTCTCCTTGCTCTGGGGCTTCACCAAACAAAATGGATGAAAGTGTGATCTTTCTCTCTCTCTCCCTTTCTCACTCTCCCCTCTCTCTCCTCGTCTACCTAATGTGCTGCTTGCCGTATTCATGCTCCATGTGCATGAGAGATGGCTAGGAGCTGTTTTGAGTACAGGGCAGGGGAAAGCATCAGAGAGCATATGGCGGCACAGAGCCAAGGGTGTAAAAGAGAAATCTTTATTCTGACAGCACGGGGCTTCAGCTTTCATGCTTGGATCCGTCATGTGACACAGGGCAACTATCAGAGCATTAAATGAATTTGCAAATGTGCCGGATATGTGCACAGTACACCCAGTGACCTCAAAGTGCAGCAATATTGGAGCTGAGAGATTTTGGCTCAAACATCAAACAGGGTATCAGTGTGATTTTACTGTAGATGAAAAGGAAGGGATCTACCTTACTGCTGAGTACCTGATGAAAGTGTCCCAAAATCAAGCCTTTGATATAGCTCTGGGAGGCAAATGAGGCCTGCCATTAGGGTGTGTCACTCAAATAAAGAACACGCGCATGATCAAAATGTGCCCCCATGTAAGTTAGACACATGCACGTTTGCAAAAGTTTCAGACAGACAGGCTGTGTCTTTACTGTCTCACTGCAATAGATTACTAAGGTTAGATGAGGAAAAACTACACACAGAAATCTGTTAGATGAACATACAGTATATACCCCTATACAAGTGAAATGTTGCCCTGTATATTAAATATATAGTCATGAACTGAACATATATACCTCGCTGGGTATGGTGATATATGTGTTGCTCATAGATAGTTAAACATGATTAATTAATTTATACATGTGCATATGTGAAAACAGCATATATATCCTAATATGGTAATATACAACATGTTCAGTCACAGTATGCTGTGACTCAAAAACAAAAAAGATGGGGGTGATACATGTATTTGTATATGTCCATATATGAAAATGTGCTAAATTCAGATGCATTTCATATATGGGCATTTAAAACCTCCTCAACCCTGCCGGTCCCAGCAGAAGGTTATTCATTGCTGCGTGGTTGGCCTTGGTTCAAACCCACAGAACTGAACTACAAGATCTACAACTATGAGCATTGCAAGCAAATGTCTATACAATTATATGTGTATACAATTAGACATCTACTGTACTGTGCTGTACTGATATTTTTTACTTAATGCCATAAAACAGTAGTATCTTTAGTTTAAGCAGTTTCACTCAATTTAAAATCCTCCTCCAGACATTTATTGAACCCCTACAAATCATATCTGTTCATCAATATTACATATTCAGATTTTTTTTTTCATGAAAACATCCCTTAACGCCTGAAAAAGGCTTAAATATAACTCCATACCCTGACCTCATTAAGTATGCCCAGACATACAGTATGAATATGCAAATAGTGCCCACCCACCTTGTCTGCTCATATGTATTTGAATATCTATATATCTATATATCTATATATCTATCTATATCTATATCTATATCTATATATCTATCTATATCTATATCTATATCTATATATATATATATATATACATATATATATATATATAAATCTATCTATCAAAATATTTTTTCATCCAATCTCTTATATTGTTCATGTGAAGCAGCCGTTTTGAGTTTTTCTTCTTGATTTTACAAAAATAAAACACCTGTGTGGGACAGCTTTGAATGCAAGTAACCAGGAGGTCCCTTTAGTGACACTCATGAAAGTTGTGCTGTAGCTGATCATCTAACCATGTAAAAAATATTTTTTTCAGTGAATCTCTTACCTACGCAAATACTGTTTATGTGAAGCAGCCATTTCAAGTTGGTTCTGTTGGTTTTTTGAAAATAAAACAAGCGACTGGCAGAACTTGGTTCCTTAGCCTGTCTGAATCCATATTTTTGACGTTGTCTTTGGTACACTGCGGTTTCAAAATTCTGCCATGGCTCTGACTGCTAGTTTCTCTTCTGATGTGTCTTATAGCATGTGACGTGACCACATGGCCATGTTATCAAGGTTGAAAACCTGATTTCGATCAGCAGTGGCCTTTAAGCACGATGTAGCTTCAATGAGGCGCTTCAAGGCGATTTTTCTAACTTTGAAGCTACAAAAGGGGAAATTTGAGTTTAACGGGTTAATATAGACATATATGCTATAGGCCTTTATCGAAATCCCTTATGTGTACATATATTAACATGTAGGAGGAAACATTTATTGAGGCTGTGTTGTGTAGTTTTTGAGTGTTGTATGTCTTGTGAGTAGAGTGAGAACTTCATATGTGACTGCTCTTTTTAAAACTGGCTAATAATGTCATTTCACTCTTGGCACAAGACCATTTCTTATGCCTCAGTCAAAACTGGGCCACGGCATAATTCAGAGTATAGGGCTAAAAGCATCATTACGTCCCAGTGCAATGCAGCGTTTTATAACAGTTTGCCGTATGGAGTTACGCCTCTCTGAGTCTGCAGTCAGTCTTTGGTCTGGTGGTTTGATCTGCTGTGTCACATGGTTTCCTGCTGGCCAGGTCACGAGGTATTGGCTGCTCCTTACGGGAAGACAGGAAGCGCTGGTCTGCGGTGTCTCACATGCCTCACATGTCTCTGAATATGCTGGTGGGCTCATTTATAATGCATTAATGGACAGGGCCACAGGAAAGCCTGTCTCCTGATGGGGGAGAACCAGAGCACTCCCATTCATCACGGCAGGATACAGACCCATGATAGACAGACCTACGGTGTGGCTGCTTGTCTCACACCAACAGCCCAGTCGCCATCAATCATGTTATAGATCATCATGAAAAGTTAGAATGTAGCGAGACAGGCACCGGGCACAAACTTGGAATAAACACAACTCCCATGCATTCATCTAAACTTTCTATTTGCCACTTTTTTTTTTCTGGACACACCCAGTCTTTTAAGAAGTTCTGATGCAAAGTTTTGCAGCTTTTACCTCAGCCCCCGAGCACTGCAGCCCGCTGTCTTTCCAATGTTGTTTCTCTTGTTGTGGCTGTGATCAGGACATGATGCAAGGCAGGGCGGTGAGTGAGAAACATGTGGCTGGTGGCTTGGCTTTGCCTGGGGAGCGGGACCTCACCTTGATTGTTGCTGATGAGGGTTGACTTCACTCCAGGCACTGAGGGACTGAAGCAGCGCTCCGGCCTGGTGAAGAGAGACGCATATGATGAGATCTCTTGAACTCATCAGACAGCGAAGATGCTGTCCCATGATTTCAGAGAGAAAAGCTCAATGTTGTGCAACCTTTAACAAAAAGTTGCAGCTCCAGTGAAATATGATAGTGAGACTGTGATCTTTTTTTTCCCCCTTTTTTTTTTTTTTAAAAGTGCAATCATGCTGTTTTGAGAGAGACTGTAATTAAAACTGAGATATGGAACAGCCATGGTAATCTTCTGAATGTATGTACGGTGGGCTGATTGGTTGGGAAAATGTGGTTAAATCATGTTGCGCGCTCACGTCAAGAGACACGCTAATTATCACCTTCTTTAACTGTCATATTCTTCTCCCCGTACTCCGGGGCTGGTGTTCGACCACTCTGATTTAATGGTGGCTTTAACGCTTGGATGAGAATTGATCCTTTCTCGGAAGCCATGCCAGGTTCATTCCTCCGACTCAGACAGGCAGAGGCAGGATGTGAACCGCTGCTCTCCACTTCAGAGGGACGAGGTTAAACGGATTCCTCTCCGCTAATTCAATCCCATGATGGCGAGTTTGCGTCTGCGCATCCCTGAGCGCTGCACGGGACTGTATATGTGTATGTACGTGCGTGTGAGCGGGTGTGCAAGCGTGGTTAGAAGGCGTGGAATTACTGTGTTGACCTTCTGTCTCTTTTTTTTTTTTTTTTATTTCCTCCACCCGTGTACGTGCTGTCAATGAACACTGCCTCTTGTCTTTTCGCAAGCCCAATTATCATCGTAACCACAGCTCTTCCTGCCCTCAAACTCTTCACTCTCTGTTCCTGCGTTCACTCTGGGTCACTTGAAGAGAAGAAAGGGTTAGGAAAGGGGGAACCAGACATTTTAAATACTGAATTTGCACTTGGTGAATAATTGTCCATGTCCTTTTTGAATATTTAATGCCTCCGTCACACTCGTACATTTGAATATCCAGTCATTCTCTAGAAGATTGTTGCCATTACCCCCCGACTTATTAGCACTTGTTTATGTGTTAAGCTAATGCATGACACCTGGGTGTTAATGCTTGGCAACAGCAGAGTAGCCTGGGAGTTCATGAATGTGTGCGCCGATAATGACATGATGAGTGCTCGCTGACATGCACACGGGGCAGCAAGAAAACAAGTATGCACATGTGCATGCACTGACACAGGCAGATAAAGACATTCACAGTCACCTACATACAGCTCATGCACACACACACACACAGACACACACACAGAGAGAGAGACTGTATTATAGCCTGAGGCATCTGTGTGCGTGGAGGGGTGACTCAGCAGGCCTAGTTGAATAAATGGATGCAGGTTTCAGAGATTGACAGAACTAAAGAGCCGCTCTGAGCTGCAGACATTAGACCTTTGGCAAGAGCACATAACGCGCGCTAAATCAGTTCAGAGAGCACCGTCGCTGATGCACTTACATCATCGGTAGCATGATAACAGGAAGGCACAGCCTGACCTGTTCATATTTGACCTCTCCATTCCCCTGTTTCATTATCTATTCATAATTCACTGTGAGGGCGTAATCACCTTTGAAACAGGCAACGTTTACAAATTCAGTTGTTTCAAGGTCAGCTCCGAGGCTCCGCAATTAAATACGAGTGAGCTCATAAATGTAACGTGCGGGGGAGGAGACACATCTATAAAAAGCTAATTTGTTGTGAATATCAAACTTGTTAAATTCCAACTTTTGATCTGCTTTGCATATTTTTTTGCTAATTACAGCATCTAAGAAAATGCCTCCTTTGCATATTCGAGGGAAACAAGAGTTAAGAGAGCAAGAGAGTGAAACAAAGAGACAAAGAGAAGAAGGGAGAAAAAAAAGGAGCGGGAGAAAGAGAGAGATGATTACATGCTGTTGGCCTCTATAATGAGATTTTCGTCATATACTCCAACCAACCTCAGTGCGTCTCTACAGTGTTTGAAGATTGTGTTTCCATTTCAGCAGGCCTGGATAGACTGATTAATAACTTTTTAATCAGGATGCCTCTGTGAATAATTCACCCGTCAAATATCTTTTGACGCACTGGGGGTGATTTAGTCTGAAATTTACTTGGTCTTTAGTTATTCTTTGTCAAAAATGTATCACAAAGAAAAACGCTTGATTCCCTTTCACCATTACAGCGGCAACGTGCTGCATTGCAGTGAGTGATGGCCGGTGCCCATCAAGTGGCATCCTTTCGAAGAAAAAAAATAATCTCGCAATATTCAATGTGTTGCATCACTCTCCCTCTCTTTCTCGATATGTCTGTCTCTCTCTTTGTCTCTGCCTCTCGCTGCTTCTATCTGTCTGTCTCCCCTTGTTTCTTGGCAAATACAAACTCAGGGAGCCGTAACACGCTTGCCCTATCTGCTCAAGATGACAAGTTTACACATAACTGACAGGCTCTGATTTCCTTGGGTTTCTTCAGATGCACGCGCAGAGAGTGACAGATGACATGTTAACAGGTGGCTGGTGTGCATCATCCCAGGCAGGTTTGCATGCACTTTACATACATTTACATCATTTGACATTGAGAGATGATCCGTCGGCACAGACTGCATGATGGCAGTCACATCTGAGAGGGGGGAGTTAAGTCACAGAGCCGCGTATGGAGCCTGAAAGTCGACTGAAACTGTGCTTCCTGCCCTGGTTTACTGTGCATGTAGCATGTCCGTGTGTTTTGCGTGCTGTGTGCGTGGGTGAGGTGAGAGGTGGGTGCGGTGAGAGAATGCATTGTTTTTGGGAAATGGTTTCACTACAGGAAATTAAAGTATTTATTTGACTGTATTCGGGCAAATTTGGGCCGTTTTTTTTTTTTTTTTTTCCAGTACATTACTTTTTGTTATTTTGAAGCATCGCTAATTCCTGTAACTGCCAGCGACTTTTGTCTACAAGAAAAAGGAACTACAGTCTTTCCATTTTTGAGTACTTTATTTTTGTCTTTTTTTTTGTATTGCCTCAAATTCAACCACAACTCTTTCATTTACATAATTCACACATACAACAGGAAAAAACATGACACTACTTATATATTTTTTTTCTTTGAAAAGCAAAATTCAGTTGTTTGATTGGGTTTAAGAGTGTAGTGTCTGCCCGAAAGATGGCTAAGTAAAAATGTGTGTTGTATAAAAATGTATAAAAATGTGTGATGCACATTATGTACCAAAGAAAATAGCATTTGTTGCACTTTTTCCGTCATGTGTTCATACCCAAACTGTAATTCCTTATGCTTATACACACAAAGAACATTGCTTGCACATTATTTTCTTGTAGAGACTTACTGTTTCTGATGTAGATATAATTATTTTTTATTTAGTAACTCCTTTTACTCTTTAGTGCTCTTTTGTTAACAAAACTGTATTTCTCTTGAGGGTACTTTTGCTATTCTCCTGCTGGGAAAAACAAAACAAAACTGGTAATTGATAAAGCTGTATTTTCTCCCAAACACTGTGTGTGTGGAAGTGCAGTAGCCTGGATACGTGCTTGTGTGTTTTGCACACTCTGTTATCACAGGCCAGATGTTACAAAACTGTCAAGATCATCAGCGGGGTAATTCGTTTGTCTGCGTTACCTCGACTAAATTCTGCTGCCTGGTTGAACACCATCTCCTCGTTGCTAAGAGAGCTGTTCACTCCCATCGATTCACGTCACCTCACACACCACATCACAGCACCCCCCCCCGACACACACACACACACACACACACACACCTCTCTATTCTCCTATTCTCACTGCCTTTACCCCGTTTTCTCCTCATCTTTCTCCCTTTTGAGATTCCACATTCAAAAGCGAAAAGTCAAACTTTATCTTGTCTTCTTTTTTTTTACCCGTCTTTAATCTCTCACCTATCTCTCCGAGCATTACCCTCCCCTCTCATCGTCTCCTCCAGCCTGCGCACAGAGAGCCGCGGAGGGGGGAAATACATGATATTTGTGATGTTTTGTGGAAAAGAGGGGAGCTGAGCACAGAAGAGTCAGTCAACTTATCAGCGCGCATGAGTCATCCGGCTGCCACAGCTCGAGACAGAGATGGAGGGAGCAACATACACAGAGAGAGCGAGAGAAAAGGGGGGATGGGGGAGGGGGGGTGGAGGCAGGGTGGAGGAATAGCAGTTAAAAGGAAAGTTATTGAGAGGGAGAAGAGAGCATGAAGAGAGAAGAGAAGCATAAAAGAAAGCAAGGTAGACAAAACACTACCAGTGCACATTTTTGCACTGGGATCCTTGTCATCTCAGGGGAAGGAAAAAGGGGGAATATCAGGCTAACAGATAAATCTGTGGATGATTTATGAGAGTTAGGAAATTGAAATTAGAATCCTCACTATCAACCCCTAGCCATCGGCGTGCTATCCTTCATCATTGCCATCTTATCAGCTTTGTCTTGCCGGCATTGAGCGACAGCGTTTTGCATACGGCCAGCAGGTTTTGCATGTGGGCCACATTATTGTCACCTTGCTGAATTGCATTATAGAAAGGGGCAAAAACTCCAGGGAGAGAGGAAGCGAGATCGGAAAAGAGAGAGGCACAGAGAGACAGAGGGAGAGGGAGAGAGAGAGAATCTTCTCCAGGCAGCAGTGAATTAAATCTGCACGCACTGAGGGGGAGTTTCTGCTCCGTCCTCCTGTGAATTAGCCCTCTGCCATCAGCCACCAAACGTGAGCGTGTGTCTTCAAGCACAGATCAGACCGTGGAGTACGCTGTTGCCCTTTCACTTCAATTTTACTACAGCACAGATTAATCATCTCCCAATCTGATTCTCTGCTAATAAAGCCTCAGGGAAGCACACTATTTCTTGAACTAATTAAGAGCAAAAGTTGCTGTCCCAGCCAAATTTTTCAAAAATTGTAATGCTCCGAGAAATCTGCTGAGAAAAACTACAATGTGTGTTTTTCACACCAGGCTTCTAAAGTTGCGTGGGATGGCCTAGTTAGGGAAAAATCTAGTCGGGATCTTGATGTTTGCATTAACACTGAAAAAAAAAAATCATTCTTAACAAGTCATATAGTCATATATTAAGTTTGAAAACCTTGATTTTCTTCAAACAAGGTAAAAATCTGCCACGGGGATGAGTGACTTTGACTTCATTAAAGAAAATCAAGATTTTGTCACTGAATATGAGGCAACATAACATGTTAAGATGGAGATTTCCCTGCAGTGTCGCCGTAGATTAGCACAGTTGTTCATGCCAGAAACAAATATCAAATCGAGGCACAGCAATTAAAATTCCCTTAAGCTCGAGTGTAGCAGCCAGTGATAACTTTGAGTAGGGTTACAGTTTGAGAAGTGAAGAGCAGCGCTACTTTCCTTATCTTTCTCCTATTTTTTCAGCAAACAGTGGAGCGAACTATCAAGAAACAGAAGACAGGTGGAAAAGCTGATGTTAACGGTGGATGTTAACCTGTGTGCACATGGTGCGTGAGCGGCACTACAGCAATAATGTGCGCTCTGGTTGCACTCCCTCCATCATCTGTGCTCGCACCCCCAAGGTACTATTACACCCACAATCAATGGGAGTGACTCAAATCTCTGTGATTAAGAGTGTGGAAGCTCTGAGTGGCAGGTGCAGAGAGCAGCAGCCAAATGTGACAGGCTGCCAGCTCCAGAGATGCTGAAACAGAAATGGCAGCATCAGCAGCGGCAGACACAAACGCACTGTACCCATCCATCCAGCCAGTTGAAAAGCAGCTTCAAACAGACTGTGAAATCCATCTTGGCTCCACAGTTTGATGAGAGAGAGCGAGAGAGAGAGAGGGTGTGAGACAGATACAGAGAGGGGCTGAGAGATTTTGAGAGAGGGAGAGAGAGAGAGAGAGAGAGAGAGAGAGAGAGAGGGAGTTAACAGCCTCAGCTGGAGTTATTGATGTTTAATTGACTTTGGAACATCTGCGAGTCCATTTGGTCTTGTTAATTATACAGCACTAATTTAACTCACGCTCGGTGGCAGAGACAAGGGGGAGATGCCTGGTGAACTGTGCAGGACTGTGCCCGGGCTTCTGCTCTCTCTCTTGTTCAACCTGCCTGATGATGAGGCTCTCTGCTTCATCTCCACAGTAATGATGCCTGCCATCGCTTTGGGTTAACTCCTGTGATCCAGCCATGGCATGTCAGCCTACCAGCAAGGATGATGCAAAAAGATTTTATTTTGCAGTAAATAAAACGAGGACTCGTGTGACTTATTTCGGATTTTTGGCCTTTAAAGAGCTCTGCTGCTGCAGTTGTGACTTGCATGTCAACAGTCATGAAATCCTGGTTGTATAAATGTGAACAGAATATGTTTTGGTAGCTTAGAGGTCAAAGCTAAAATACCCCAATTCACTTCTGTTCATTTTCAAAAAATACAAAAAACTGCTCTGTGAAACTGTGAAACCTTGCTGTGCATAGTTTATTCCATCTTGTGAATACTCGGCAGGCACATACTGTATGTTTGCTAAAATACTTTTTTTTTTTACTCAGTTGTAATTAATTCAAATATGTACATTAATACTAAATGGAGGAACCAGAAACAATAATGGAGTGCTTATGATTGAGCCCGGTATATGCCTAAACTTAACCAGCTACTTCCTGCTTTGTCTCACAGAGCACTAAGGAGTTGGACCCAAAAAAGGCCTTTAAATGTGGAACATGTGGAAAATGTGGTATTTTTGCATGCATTTTAAATGAATATTATTGAGTAAAAAAGCTATTTCAAGCAACTGTGTAGCAACTTTTAAGTTTCACAAAGCAGATTTTCACAGTTTTTGAGCATCAACAGGAGCGAATTGGGGAAATTTAGCCTATTTTCACAGTTATGCAATTGATATTTGTGATGAACAGGTATGATCATGACTACTGATGAGAAGTCACAGCACATGCTTATGTGAGATAGTAACTTTTTAACGCCACTCCCCAGCAGAACCAATCATTTGAGTCAGGAGAAATCAAACGAGCAACCTCATAGACAGGACTTAAGATTCTCACAGTTTCGTGATGATTTCTGTATCCCAATAAAAACATGTTAATGAAAAATTACATATTTTAGTTTACCATCCCTTTAATAGGGGACAGTCTGAGATAGAATATCTCAACCATTGGTCCTTTAGTTCAAATTGTCACATCAAAGATGACCTCCATACGTCATACAAAAAAAAAAATTCAAAATAAATAAATAAATAATTATTAAAGGAATACTCAACAATTTGGGCAAAATACCCCTTTCCTGACCTACTCCTAAAATTAGTCTAATTTTTGTTTGTTTGTTTAAATCCCATGGCAGCTCCAGAGTTGCTGAAGGTTATTTTTTTCTCTTTGACCGAGCTAGGCTAATGACTCCCATAGACTTCAAGTCTTTATGCTAAGCTAACATAAAATGCTACCCATAGGAACTGAACCACTGGACATACAGACGTGAAAATCAAACATCTTGTCTCAGTCTGGAGAAGTCGGAAAAACATTGGCGTATTCCTTTAAGTACATTTAATTTCAAATTCAGCAATACTTTCACCAAAGTATTGCGGTACTAAAATATACTTTAAAATGAAGTTTACTCTATTTAATTCCTTTGTTTCTACATTTACTCCAGGAAATCATTCTACACTTTTCACAGAACTTTTGAAATAACTTACTGTACCTTGTCTAGAGTGTAAAACTGAAGGTGTTTTACGAACAACTATAATCTATTTTTTGGGGCTTGCACACTTGGTACACTGGTAGCAGGCTACCACACTAGCGATGAGTATCAAAACAAGATGCGTAGCACATAATGCTCAAAGACAAATACATCACCTAAATCCCAACTATACAAACAGCCCTGAAACTGTGTGTAGAGTTGAATGATGAAATCTGAACCCAAATGAAACTGCATCCATAGAGAGAAACGTGTGGGGCATTCTGATTGGTTATATAAGGATAGCATACAGGGAAAGTGAGCACAAGTGCACGTGCACACACACACACACACGCACGCGCGCACAGACACACACACACACACACACACACACACACACACACACACACACACACACACACACACACACACACACACACACACACACACACACACACTCATACAGACCCCAGAGGCCTGTGTTTGCCTTTCCTGTAATCTGAGCTTCCGTTCTCTGAAGAATGATGTAACTGAATGCCAGCCCTAAACCACGTAGGAGAGCCAGCCAGACACACTGAAATGTGTGTATGTGTGTGTGTATGTGTGTGTGTGTGTCTGTGCACATGCCTGTGTACATTCTTTATATCTTTTACATCACTTGTTACACTATGCACTCCACTAATTGCTAAGGGGTGTCAGGCACAGGAGTTTTTTTTTTTTTCTGTTGTGAATCCTCTTTTGTTACACTACAGATTTTGCTGCAGTAAACATGATCTTTTATTGCATCACGTTGCCCTGCAGATACTTTTACAAGGTCACCAAAACGTGGCAGTGGACCAAGACACACATAACTCTGGTAACACTAAATCTTTGACTGGTTTGTGGACCATAAAGGCAAGTCTCTAGGAGGCAAGGGCACGCTGGAGATGAAGCAATGGGCTGAGAATAAGACGGCAGCTCATTCGGTGAAGTATCTGAGAGAATGTAAACACGATCTGCTATGACCTCAGTTCACGTCTCCTCTGACCTGATCGCTTTCCCATGCCCCTCTTGTTTTCGCTTCTCTTCTCTTCTCTTCTCTTCTCTTCTCTTCTCTTCTCTTCTCTTCTCTTCTCTTCTCTTCTCTTCTCTTCTCTTCTCTTCTCCTCAGAGAGACAAAGGCTGGTGCCTCCCTAGCCCTCCTCTTGCCTTCTGTCTCAGCATCACCAGCAGCAGCCACCAGACCGAAGCACAAGCAGCTTCAAAGATATGAATGTTAATTTCATAAATGTTCCTCCAGACACTTCTCCTCTCCTCTGCATCTGCTTGCCAAATAGCTTTTCCATCTTCCAGACCAACAGCCATCTCAGATATCAATAATAGATGTCTTTAAAAGGAAGGTTTAAAAGGAAAGAGAAATAAACAGTTTTCTGCAAAGGACTAGATCAGTTAGGACTGAAACTCACCACTTATGGCTCATTGCTTATAGGTGAATTGCATAGTTTCGATGTGACCGTGTTACAGTAAACAAAAGGCAGTGAGACACTGTAGATCAAAGGTTTCTTTACTTTGTACCACCACACTTGATGTTGAGGGCTTTGCTGTGCAAGTTTTGGGGATGTGTGCTTGTGTGTGTTTGTGCTTGTTTTCTCCGCCATGTGACCTATTTGCTGATCGACCACAGTGTTCCCCGCTCTGCCGGGGTTTCCATGCCAACGCAGCCAGTGGTAAGACAAAAGATGAGGGCTCACTTGGTCTTGATCAGAGAGACCACTGCCTCAGACTGTCTCTCTGCTCTCCTTCTTGTCTATGTGGAGTATGAACATGAGTACTGTCTGTGTGTATATATATGACTATGGTGTGTGTCAGCGACTCTGTGTGTTTGTCTTAGCTAAAATAGCTCCAGTTTAATTGTAGACACGGAAGTGCATGACTTGATGAAGTAAGAATGAGGCTGAAAGAGAAAATGCAGAATTATTACAACACTGATTTTGCATGTACAAATATTTATTGCACTAAGGATTCATCACTGCTGTATTCTGAATGGAAAATCAACTCAGATCTCACATACAGTACAAAATGCTATGCTGACTTGGCCAAGATGTGAAGCTTAGCTACAAATCAAGATGCCAAACATGCAGACATCTGAACAATGTGGGTTTTTTTTTTTTACTTTACAGGCTTGCTTGCCATGGAGAAACAAAGGTAGTTGATGTGCCTCTGTTTCTCCTGTATGTGTCCATTTACATTTGCCTGCCAGTGAAAACACAAGCCCTTCTTCCCCCCTGGCAGTATAGCTTGTGGAATATAATAGTCTCCGCTCATTCAGTGACACAGCAATATCATTCCTCCTGAATGAAAACACTTCCCCTAGTCCTGACGGCAGCTGACCAACAAGCTCATTCACTGCAACAATAACTAAAGCTGAAGTAATGCACTCGCTTGAACAGCGGAGGGAAGGCTCAACTGTATTTAGCAGCCGTCTGAACAAGCGAGCAAAGAGATGCCTCTGCAGCTGCACTCGGTGATATCATAGGAGAAGTTTCCACTCCATTCATCGGCAGTGAGGAAGAAAGGGAGAAGGGGCAAGGCGAGAGATTGAGAAAGTAGGAATGAGAGGGGGGGAAAAAAAGACAGAGAGAGGCACAGAGAGCGTAAAACAGAGAGAAACACAGATGTATATTTGCTTGAAATGATGATGAATGTGGAGGGCAAGCAAGAGGGATTAGCAGGAAAAAAGAAAGAAGAGTCAGTGTAGCAAAAACAGAAGAGGAGGGGTCGGAGGACGAGAACAAAAGCATGAATGCATGATGTTTAGAGAGACAGTTAGGAGGGAGAGTCGAGTTTAGACTTTCAAAGAGATGCGGTGCCTGACTAATTTGCCGGCACCGAGACCTCAACCAACCAAAGCCAATTTGTGCAGTGCAAGGTGACCCTTGGGATGGCAAGACTGTGCATGCGTGAGTGTCTGAGTGTGTGAGAAAGAAGGGAGAGAGGGAGGGAGGGAGAGAGAGAGAGAGAGAGAGAGAGAGTGAGTTCCTCTTTTTGATAAATCCTTATCAGTGCTGCTGTGAACAAACAAGCAATGATACTATATTGCTTTCCCCTATCAAAAACCACACATGGGTATGCAAACAACACACAGGCAGGAGCACACACACGCACACACAAGCACACACACACACTGCTGCATCCTCATCACAGGATGATTAATGATCTCGCTGTTGTCTCTCCCAGATAACTGCCTCATCATCAGCATAGCAGCCAGCCTTACTGATCAATCATCTTAATGTAAAGAGATAGACTCCGACTGCTCTCCCCACAGCCACATTCGTCTGCTGATCACTCATTACAGGTTTGTTGAACTCTTCCTGCCGAAGCTACCTCTCCAACGCACATATTCATAACGCGACAGAATGTTTCAAATCACGCCGAATGAGCGGCGCTTGTTTAATCAAACCGTGAGCACGGCGTCCCGCCATTTGTCACGACGCCTCAGAATCATTACCGTCGACGACTGAGCTCGCGAGAGGACAGTTGCCTCTTCATCACGAGGCTCCGCGGATGCCGCAAAGAGCCTCCACAATCAAAATTTATCTCCTCCTCTTGGAAAATCTAGGATGGCTCTCACCAGGTACAAATGACTTTTTGGGTAATAAAGAAAAACGACGCCGATTTGGAGCCACCAGAATATCAATTTACGCTCTTTGTTGTGCCGAGGCTCTGATGTCTTTGATAAACTCCTCTCTATTGCAGAATGTTGCACTGTCCTTTGAAGGTATAGAGACGCCTGACAGAGGAATAATGAGAGGACTTCAATCACATCGACACATATTGCAGATGCTTGTATCCATGTTGCATATTGCCATTCATGGTGTTCCAGTGGCCTGATAGGGGTGAGAGTTTGAGGAGGGAGGGTGTGGGCATGTTTTGTGTGTGTGTGTGTGTGCAGGGGGGTGTAGAATCAGAAGCGCTCTCCTGTGTATTGGATTAATGGAGTCAACAATTCCCGGTGGCATTTCTCTGATTATGCATATACCCGCTCTCCCCGCTCTGCGGTAAGATAAACAAAAACAGCTCACAGCGTGCTGCGTCTCGCCATAGGGCACGCATACGCAAGCACACACACATGCACGGAGGAACACACACACACACACACATGCATTGCCTTTTGGCATGCACACATATGAACAAGTACATTATGAGCAAAAATATACATGTAGGTACATATAGGTACACATGCACTCCGTGTGGTGCATGCAAAACCATGCAATTACACACACACACACACACACACACACACCACACATGCACGAAAAAACACGCACTCGCACATTTGCATTCATGCATCTTCACAAGTGGGTATAAATGCACAGACACGGTGTATGTATAGCCACATCTACATGCCCACAAGCGCATACACACACACACACACACACACACACACACACAAACACACACACTTTTTGCAGGGTGAATCACCGACCTGCCAGTCTTCCTCAGGGTCTTGGATGACTCATCCCTCATCAAATGGTGGCCCTCTAGGAAACTCTGCACACTCCCCTTCACACGTCCACACACACTGATTCTAATACACATACTCACACACACACACACACGCACTCACACACGCACATGCACATGTACCTCATACACACACACACACACACACACACACACACACACACACACAATGCATGTGCACGTGGGCACAGACACGCACACACACACACACACACACACACACCCATGCACACAAAGGGCTTCCCTTTTCTGTATGCTTGTCAGGGATTTCTTAATGCGTGTAATGCACTGTTGGTGAGGGAAGCCCGCGGTGGATAACTGTGTGTGTGACTATGTGTGTGATGTGCGTACGTGTGTGCATATGCATTAACAGTGTGATCACATGCTCCATGAGATGAGTCACACACGGGCTGGTTTGCCAGGGAGCGGCTGGCTGGTTGGAAGCGGTTAGGCAGGAAACCCATCAGCTATGCTCGGCTGCGCTCAAGACTCTCTGGTGAGATTCACATAAGACTCTCACTTTTATGTTAACTGATATTTGATTTGCACTTGGCTTACAGAATGGCTGCCTTTGCATCAGCCATTCTGTTATGGGAGAAGCCCCAGACTTTCTAATCAGTGACTTAAACAGCCGTTTTCACACCTCATTAGTTCATTTAATGCATTTGAAGATGGATGCAGATAAAGTGGAGCAAGGCAGTCGGAAGACAGCAACACACGTCTCCGCCAACGCCCCAGCTCGTCTCCGTTAGGTCAAGGTCATGGAGTCATTTTTATCCCAAGGTCCCAATGAGCTTTCTGGTATTTGTTTCAGGGCTCTGTTTTGAACTGCTGCAAAGATATCTTGGGCGGCAGACACTTGGAAATCGCACACTGGCGAGACAAAGGACAAAATGCTCATGCAAATGCACTGAAATTATATATTTTTTTCAACAACTGTGAGTGAAAGAGTTGCATATCTTAAAATCATGGAGCAGCAAAGGAGAATGAAAATATCAGGATTAACAAATGATGAAATTAGACGGGCGATGCTGTTACTACACCAGCGTGGTAGCTTGCCAACAGACAGGATTAGCGGAACAATACATAACCAATACAGTTTATGCATTCATGATATGTCTGGGAACACCTTCAATATTATCTTTCACTCTGTTATGATGATTTTATGATTATTGTTTAACTAATTACCCCATATCTCATTTTAGCGCATGGCAGGCTTTTGGAAAAACGTCTGAAATGGAATGCAAATTGTATTTGTGCTGTATTGATGGGTTCTGGATTGTTTTACAGAGCAAGCCAGGAGGAAGGTGCTGTTCTTCCTGGGCAAACAGAGCGAAAGCTTTCAGAGTTTCAAATAAAAAACAATTTGGAAAAATAATTTCCAGTCAGCACCCTCGTCTCTTGACGGGGAACAGCAATGGAAACGTGGTCTCATGTGTTTGCGGAAAAACCAAAAGTGTCACAATTCATTTCACAATGACATTTTGATGTTTACAAATGCTGCTGCTTTAGCAAAGACACACCAGGTACATGTGGTGCCATGTCACCGGTCCAACAGCCCCGCTATTCTGAAGTCCCAGTGGTCTGAAATGGCCCGTTCTCCCAAAAACAAATGCCAATTGCTTCAAAAATACACACTCTGGAGTTGCTGGAGTTCAGCGACTGCCGGTGGTATGTCAAGTTTTGCATCCCTGCCAAGAAATGCATCCACCCGTTTAGCCCAACCTTAATCTGAGGAAACCCTGTCTAAACCAAATTTACAGAGTGGACACTGTTCAGACTGTTGGGGTTTTGGAATAATGGCCGTTTGTTTTCAGAATAATGGGTCATTGGACTAACAGGCTCTCAGTCCAACGAGACTTTTTTGGACAGAAAAAAAAAAAAAAAACATCAAAGAAATAAGGATCAAAGTGACTGATCACTTACTGAGACTTGCTGGGAAGCCTCAGTGTAAGAGTAGATGATCTATGAGCAAAGAGGAGTAACTGAGGGAAGATGTTGCAGTAGAGGAACTGTAATGATTAGAAACTTTCTCCCCAACACAGAATCCACATCAAATGTCTTCAGCATGTTTTATCCTACTTGCATGGATCCATATGTGGAAGAGGCAACATATGTAGCTAATGGTGGTTGAAAGAGTGTGGGTAGATGTGCGTGTGCCTGTGTGTGTGTGTGCGTAAGTGTGTGTTCGCCCATTCATGCATGTGCAAATGTGAGCGTGCATATGTGTGTGTATGTATGTGCAAGTGTGTGTGCATGTTGATCCAGGTTTGGAAAAAAAAAAATGAAGAGATAAGTGGCCAGATCAAGCTGGCAGGGGAGATAAATGGGTAAGAGACAAGTGTGTGTGCATGTGCATCTGTGTGTGTGCGTGTGTGTGTGTGTGTGTGTGTGCACATCAGGCAGGCAGATGAAGAGGTGCCAGAAGAGAGGCTTTGATGAAACAGCTGTGGGCAATGGCAGGAGAATGATGAGACAGTGGGTCACTCATCACTTTATTCTACCTTGCACCATCGGGAGTCTGTGTGTGTGTGTGTGTGTGTTCTACACTGGCCTACAGCCCTGCCTGGCTCAGTCCATACGGTGCCCTATCTTCAAGTCAAATGGGAATCACCTGGCGTACCTGAAATGTCTTTCGGCCGTGCACATGCATGCATCATGCCCCCCCTCGCATCCCCACCAAAGACTTTCTTCTTAATCTCAGAAAGATTGGCATTCTCCTTTAAATCAATCATCTTCTTGCCCTGCCCAGAGCCGAGGAGGCTGTGCGGGCTTTCCATAAGGCCCAAGACTTTGACATCTGGTGGCCTAGATAAGCAGGAAACACACTGAGTACAACAGCCGATCTGTGAGACTAAAGGGCGATTAAAGCACATAATCCACCTGACATCTGATGAGAGGAAGCAGCAGCGATCACAGTGGTGGACAGACACAAAGATATATTCAGGATTGAGGGCTATATGGTAAAAAAAAAGGTCTGAGAGCAAAATTTGAATTCTTTTAAAGTGTGCATTTTGCCACCCATAGTCTCTAATTGATAAAAACAGTAGTAACATAGGCAAGTGATGTGTGTGTGTGTGTGTGTGTGTGTGTGTGTGTGTGCATGTATGAGTGTGGCTACATGTGTGTGCATAAATATATTTGTAATATAAGCACATGCCTGCAGTTGCCTATATATGTGTATCCTTGTGTGCACGCTGCATGAATGCACATGTGCTGCCACGAGTGTGTCTGAAGTGTGCGTGTGCATGTGTGTGTGCATGTGCATCATTTTGATCCCGTCCCCTTTTTCCAGATGCTAAGAAGTGATGTGTATGAGTCATAGCCTTGTGGTGTAGAATATCAGTGATCTGAGTGTCCCTGACGAAGAGCAAATGCAGAGAGACAGACAGACACAAAACCCCACTGAAACAGTCTGCGACAATACTGCTTCGTTTCCATGACAACTCAGCTCTGCAAGGAGTGCTGGGAACACAATATCCCCCCCCCCCCCCCCCCCCCCCCCCTTTAATGAGGCAAACTAGATTATTTTGTCCATCTACCTACATACCTACTGTCTTTCTCCGGCCCCGATCCTTTTATCACCCATGCGTACCGAGGAGGTGGGGGCGCGGGATGCGGGGAGTTTACGAGTCCAGATTGTGTTCGTACCTCGCAATTTTGAGAAGGTAAATTGCCTCTCTGTGCCCTGATGTGGGGCTCGCCTGACAAATGGGGAAAAGATTGTCCGCCCTAACTGATCTGCACTGCAGTAGCAAAGTCAAGGTGACCCCATACTACTTCAATTGCTGTTTTACACACACAAGCACGCATGCACGGTGTCATGATTATGCATTGAAGTATGAAAGGTATGCAAGGCGTTCAAACAGCCTCTAACTTCAGCACTATCAGAAACTATAATCATCGTCTTATTCATTGTTATGTGTTAGCAGATGCTAGAAATGTCACGTGGTGAATTGCAGAACGGACATGAGGGCGAACCTCACATGATGCATAGAATAACTATGTCTCAGTGTTGGTGATTGATTTATTAGGTGCTGACAATATCTGCGTCCATAGCCCTCAGGACAGCCTGTACTGTACTGCAGGAACAAACTCCCAAACAAGCTCCTAAAGGCAGGTTGCCTGCCCTTCACAAAAAAACCTCTCTTAGTCATCAGTCATCTATTTATTGTGTTTAAAACCATGCTTAACCCTTTGAGCTCTGACTTTCCCGCTATGTTGATTTGCTGTAGCTTCAACGTTAGAAAAAGAAAAGCTTTTTTTTTTTTGCCATGTTGCACAGCAATTCATCACATAGGTTTTCTGTATCTGCTGGTTAAAATGCATCATTGAAGCTACATCACGCCTACTGAGTAAAGCATTGGCTGACGTATTACATCAAATAGAAATATATCTATATTCATTTATATTTCCCTGAAACTCAGCAGAGCATATTTGGTATGTAGGAAACCTTTGGATTGCCAGTAGATTTTAAAATAAAGTTCATTGGATTTGAACAAAGCTCAGCTGTGCAGAATGGGTTTGTAATGGCAAAGCCAACACAGGAGAGGTTAAACTCATTTTATATATATCCACACTACACGGAATATCTATGAAAAAAAAAAAAAAAAAACAAGTCATAAAGGAAATGGGAAAAACAGCACTCCCTTCCACTAATTGCCATGCAGAATGTCCCCTCCTTTGCGTAAGCCTCTGCATTCTTAAATGTCTGTGCACGGGGTTGCTACCCTGTAATACGGCTCCAAGAGACCCCAGTCAGCTCCAAGACTTGCAGGTCTAATGATGGGAGATGATCTCACCATCATGCCCACAATGAATGCTGGATCATTCAATTATAGAGCCGCACAATGAATCATTCTCCTCTTCTCTGACAATCTCCTCCACTTTCCACTCATCTGACACCACTGAACCAGAGAAGATGGCCCCGTTATCTTCATAATATAGATAAACAGTGACAGTTGTCTCAGAGGAAGGGCTATTTCAATGGCAGCAGATCAAATGAGAGCTCATTATGGAAAAAGTGACACATTAGTGTCTATAGAGAGGCTCACAGTCGGGATATAAAGAGATTGTGGTCCTGCTGAGATGCCTGTGTCCCTGCAAATTCCTAGCCAGCCGGGATGGAATGAAATTAGTGAATTGCAGCTTCAGTCCCGTGACTTCCCTCAGCTGAGAGACTGAGACACTATCTGCCAACATGTATGTGTTAGTGTGTGTGTATGAGACAGCAAGAGAGAGGTAGACATTATTTCTTTCCCTCTGTCTCTCTCTCTTTAGCCCTCTCTCTCTCTCTCTCTCTCTCTCTCTCTCTCTCTCTCACACACACACACACACACCTACTCCCACACAGCACTTGTCTTGTTCCACAGTAAATGTGTCAGTCATGGGTCTCATTGCTGAAGCAGCCTGTCTGACCCTCCCCCTCCCCCTACTCCTTTTCTCCCCTTTTCCATTTTTGGACATTTTCAGAAGGACAGTGTGGGAGAACCGGCTTTATACAAAAAGAAAATTGTGACTGTGAAAGCAAAGCTATATTTCTCCGGATTATCCGGACTTTGCGAGGATCCGTAGAGCCAAAAACAAACACACCGCACGGCTCAGCGTTCAGGATCTCACCTCAGGCTTGGATAATCTGAAACTATAATGAAACCATACCGGCTTCCTCTGCACACCTAGGAAGATATATCTTATTTATGAGCACCTCTCTGAAGATAGGGCTACAGTAATCAAACAAAACACAAAACATAAGGTGATACAGAATCAGCAAAGCTATAATGGGAATAGTTTTTTAAAGGCATACAACAAAGGCGAGCTGTCTGATGGCTACAGCCAGGCTATGCTGCATGGCTCAGGCCTCATTTCAGATGGGTATTCTTCAGTGGTCTCCTCCGCTCCTGGGAGACTAACCAAAGAAAATGGACAAATGCAGTGGGGGGAACACAGAGCTTTGGGAGGCAACCCCGGAGTCCATTTGGCAGTGTGTATTTGACAACCAGTTGCGTATTTGAAAAACAATCTGTCTTGAGCCACTGTGTCAACAAGCTGAGACCGAGCGGCCCGGTGTGGTGTTTCCAGAGAACAATTTGTGGTTTATTTAACCGGCAGAGTCTTTCTTCTTCCCCATTAAAGCGCCGATCCATACAGAGATGTGGCGCTCTCTGTCAAAACGCTGCCCCCACTAGTGATTGAATGAGCTCCTGAGTTAAAAATGAGGTTTAATGTACCAGCTAGTGATCCGTGTATTTTCAAGCTGGTAATTATATGTTTGTATTTGTATTATTTGGACCAAAACATATTTGCGTTTTCATTTGTGGCAGGATCCAAAAGTTGGTTGAACATCATCTTTTATCAGCAAATGGTACTCCTCAGAGTGTCTGCTCATTCATTCGCTTGGTTAGGTCTTTCTTACAGAGAAAGGTGACTGATTAATGATGAAATCTACAATGGCACGGATATTTTTGGCTGTCTGTTTTGGATGTGGGAGTTGTTTTTCATTTCTTGAATTGTGGTGGTGTGTTTTTTGGATCTCAGGATTATATTTTTCATTTTTTTTTATGTTGAATGTCTTGTGCCTCTTTATGTCTCTTTGTCTTTTAACACCTTGGGACCATCTTGGTAATAAGTGACTTTTACATGTTGTTTGTTGGATTTTAGTGTCTGATAGTCCATTTAAGAAATCTGTCAATCTATGTATCTGTCTGTCTGTCTGTCTTTTATAAATAAAAAAAAATAAAAATAATTACCAAACAGGTTCACACAAGGATGATGAAGCTCATCAACAACCAATAAACACAGTTTCTATTCGATAGTTGAAATTATAACTAATTGCTTCATCTGATGATTCCATGACTCTCTCAAAGTTTTTTTTTTCCTCTCATTTTTCTTTGCATAAAGTTAAAAACCATTTCTTCAGCGATGTGGAAGTGTCATTCTTCAAGCAGAATTTGATTTACTGCTGCAAGAGGAAGACAAATCATACAGAATGAAAGGTTTTGTACAGCAGGTTTAAGCTCGGCTAACTTAAAGCCTGGAAGTAATTAATGCAAGGGATGCTGCAACAACTTTTCAGCTAGGTTACCTGAAATCCAAAGAGGTGAAATGTAGGGGATGCAACACTAGCTTGCACCTGTTTGACCTTGAAATATGACCCGCCATCATTGTTTTCTTTGTTTGTGCTCAGTGGAGACGCGATGAGATGATAATATTTTGTGAGACTCCAGATGTGCCACCTGGGACCCAGCGTTTATGTGCATTTTCGTCCTTTTGTTTACAGAATTTGAGCTTCTCACATTAAGTGTAACATAAGAGCATAATGGCCACTACAAAAAAAAATGGATATACTTGAGAAATTTGGGATTGTGGCTTTAATTGGACAAGGCTTTGTTATTCTCCATTAACCCAGGGAAGGGATGAAAGGATGACTGGTTGAACTGGCGTCCTTTCAGCCAGCTAAGGCCCCTGATATTACACAAGTGCTGGACTTCTGCCATGTTACACAACTCAGAGAATAGGTGAACCCAAAGGATCAGGGTTAACCTAACTGGGCCACTGCCGTCCGTCCACCATGAGAACGCTCTGACTGGGCCTCCATGGGAAGAAGTTACGGATCAGTCTCCTCTATTTACTGTCACCGCGTAAGGTTGGATTTGAGGAGGATAAAGTGTACAATAAGTACCTCGAGGGGCAAGTTCTGCTCAGAGAGCTATAAAGTTTTTTTCCCTTTCCCCGAACTGCTACATGCTCAGATGACCCGTTGAACCCCGGTGGGAGGGAGTGTGTGTGTAGTAGTCGAGGCAGACAGACCCTCCTTGCTGATCCCAGCATGTGTTTCCTGTATGGAAAGGCTTAGGCTAGTGTAGTGCGCTTAAGTTTGTGTGTGTGTGTGTGTGTGTCTATGTCTGAGAGAAAGTGAGGAAAGGAGAAAGAAAAAAAGAGAGAGCAAGAGAGCGAAGGCGTATCCAGGGGGATCAAACCTAAACCACAGGATATTTCTGACCTTGAGGGCGAGCGGGCAAAGTAGGGAGGGGGCGGTGGGGAGAGAGAGAGAAAGGGAGGAGGAGAGAAAGAGGGTGGAAAGTTGAAGAGAGGAGGATAAAAAGAGAGGGAGAGATAGAGGGGAGAGAATGAGAGGAGCAGAGTCTTTGGAGGGCGGCTGGAAAGCCTCCAGAATCCTCTGCTCAAACCAACCATAAAATTCCAACTGAGGCCACAAAACCAGGATGAGGACTGAGGAGGGAGCCTTGTGATCACAATGGGCGTGTTTGTGTGTCTGCAAGTGTGTGTGTGCGTGTGTGTGTGGCGTGTATGCATGTACTTGTGTGCGTGTGTGTGTGCCATATGTGATTAAAGGGTCCGAGCAGAAGAGGCCAGGAGGCAGACGAGTGATGCAATCCGCGGAAGCGAAGGAGAGGACGCGAGGGCGGCAGGAAGGAAGGGAGGGAGGAGAGGAAAGGAAGGAATTGTTGCTTCAGGGGATCCAGCTCTCCAGGAATGTGCTGACGGTCGTGTCCCACACAGTCGGAGAGAGTGTTGCATTCTGGGAACTCTGCGGAGGTGACACCACCTGTTTCAGCGTGTTTTCAGTTGGCAAACAGATGACACGCTCTGAAGCGAAAGACTTTGCGAGCGGTTATTGTTGTCTTTCGAGGGAACAACAGTCTAATTTTGCTCGCACACACACACACAGTTTCTGTCAGTCTTTCACACTGTAGGCTGGAGGCCCGAGTCCGCCCTCACACAGCAGCAGTGAAGATGATCTATTTTGGTGAGAGCCGCACAATGTCCACAAGGCACCCACACAGGCTCGGTGGGTTAGGTGATTGGTAAGCCTGGACAAATAGTCTATTTATGAGCATTGCAAGAGTGGGTGGTTGTCCTTGAGCTGGTTTGTCCGCCGTCTGAAGTGCTAAGTGCTGTATACAGTTACAATAGAGAGAACATTCACAAGGACAACTGAAGGTGGAGAGGAGGAGGGAAGGGGGAGCGGGAGGGAGAGTGTGAGAGAACACTGGGAATAGAGATGGTGAGTCAGAGGCCATTTGGAAAGTAATTTCATCTCTGAATGCTGTATATCTTTTCATCAATGAGAGGAAAGAATTTTCCGAGCCAGGCAGGCAAAAGAAGAAAAACATCTCTGTTTGGTGAAATGCAGCCTATTTGAGGGAAAGGGACAGATACAATTCATGGGGTTATTTTCGCACTCCATTCACTTAGTATAGATGCAGCTGTTTGTCATGATGCACACGAGGACCAAGGGGTGCCATGTCTGGAGAAGTCACAACTCCTGTTTGGCCTGCCCATTCATATCCGGTAAAGTGTGAACCCCCGTCTTTCTGTTTGTCCTCGCCGAAGAAAGCCATCGTTTCTCATGAATTGTAGCTGAAAAGAAGTGCACTTCCACTTTATGGCACTAATGACCCTCTGCAATTTTTGTGAATCATCGGTTTCCTATGTCCTGATCGTAGTTTGAGGTTTGGAGAGTTGCAGCAATATTCTGGACGAGCTGAATGTGGTGTGGCGTGCGGCCACCGAAAAAGGGAAGGGAGAGGGGAATGGGGAAGGAGCCCCAGTGAAATGCAAGGAGAAGCTACAGTACCACAGACAGGTCTGGGCGGCTGTGTGTATCCTGGCAGAGCAACCTCGGCCTTGACAGGACTACACAAACATGTACAATATTTGACTTTGCACCAAATTTTCCTTACATAAATATGGGTGGAGATTCATTTCCACTGGCTAAAACAACTAAGAGCACTCTCCAGATCTGCATAAAATCAATAAAGACTATGCCAGTGTCAGGGCAGGGCAGCAAAGTATGAATACTCCATTGATAAGAGTGGATGCGCCGGTGCTCTGCGCAGAAATGCAGCTCAGGGAGCATGAACAAACGAGTTCATAAAACATGTTTTCCTTTAACTGGCGTCACATGTTGAAGAATACTTGAGTTGGACTGGTTTTTGATTGGTCTGGCATTAGCCGTGTGGTTGTATGGGCAGGCAAAAAAAGAGAATGCTGTGGTTATTCTTGGACCACCACTGTCTGCACTTCCATGTAATGTTCAAGTGTTTACCGTCACTGGTTCAGTTCATCTGCTGGGATTATGAGTCAGCCCCGCTAAAGAACTGTAGCGAGGTCCTGCAAGGACACAGACTTACCCTCGCTGCATCCAAATCAAAGTGTTTGTGTGACTCCAGTACACAGACCAAGCCAGAACACCCCCCCCACACACACACCCTCCTCCCCCCTTCTCTCTCTCTCTCTCTCTCTCTCTCTCACCTCCCTTAGCCAACACCACCACCAAACTCCTGACTTCTATGGTGTTTTTGTGCAATCTGTGTTCATTTTCTGTGTGTTTGGTGCGTTCTTCTGCAACCCCTAAATTAAAAGCAGCCTGACTCTTTTTTTTTTTTCTTTTTTCAGAGTTATGTTTTCCGCTTTTTTTTTTTTTTTTTTTTTTTTTTTTTTTTTGAGCACACAGTGGACGTTTTGTCATGTTGTTTGTGTGCCGCGGAGCGTCAGCGCTGATATTTTTGGTCATGTGGAGGAGTCTACCCCCTGACAGAGCAAACACAAGCCAGCGTCGGCAGAATGTTTTGTTTGCTGAGCCCATCACCTTTCAACAAGCACTTTCACCACATCCTCCTCGCTGACAACTCGGTGATATATCTCTGTAAATCTAATGTGTTGCAGGGGTGCTGTGGTGGCACAGTGGGCTAACAGGCATGTCATTGGCAAGCAACTTGTGGGTTCATGACTTTATAGCTGTTTGACATTCACTTTTGTCTCACCCCCTTTCTCATTTTGCTCCACTGTGTACCGTCGAATCCCACCAAAACGCTTCGGAGTCATTCTGAAATGTCAGCTCGTATCAATATTAAAGCAGTTAGAAGGTTCAAATGACATTTTCTCAAACTGGCTCTATAACCTTTTGTTCTTACTGTGATGCGGCATGACTTTGTTGTCCCTGATCCTTACGCTGCACATCTGTGAGGAAAAATAATGAGTGTGAGTTGCTCTCATATCATCATTCTGGCCCAACATCCACTGACTACATCACAAACCAAGAAAGAAAGTGTTGCGTCTTATAATGACTGCCAATATGACCCTGAATTTAGTGTTGTGCTTTTCTAAATTGTGCATCATTACACAAGAAAACTGCAATATCACCCAGCCAGTCGTAAGTACACTGGTATTATATGCATCTATTAGTTTTCATGAACCAACTTTCTCTATGGCCTAAAATACCCTTCAAATTTTGAGAGGCCTATGTGATACACACAAATCTTGCATGATTGCACACATTTGTGAATAAATCTTCCTTCTTCCCGCCACAAACTTGACATTTATTCTAATTATTTTTTTTACTGATGGCATTTAACTTGTCTCATTGATTTGCACACACTAATTCAGTATTCCATTAAACTGAAGCTTCAGACCATAGCGGTGGTCACATTACTTTTAGCAGTTACAGTGCTTCTCATAATACATTTTCCATCATATTAATATCTATGCAAATACTTTTCTCGTGAGCGTATGGTTTCAGATCATTATATCTGCAGATGGTGTGCAGATATCGTTTATCATACATACACATGTGCTTTTCATGTTAAGATGAATTGAAGATCTGCTGCTGAATCAAAAATGACTGGCTGAATGGAATACTGTGCTATATGAAGTATGACACAGTGTGTTGTTTATTTGTATGAATGTTTGTGTGTGTCTGATGGAGTGTTTTTATATGTGTGTCCATGCATTAATGTGCTTGAGGAGTAGGGAAACTACTTGTGTGTGTGTGTGTGTGTGTGTGTGTGTGTGTGTGTGTGTGTGTGTGTGTATGTGTGTGTGTGTGTGTGTGTGTGTGTGTGTGTGCGCGCGCGCGCGTGTGTGTGTATATGTGTGTGTGTGTGTGTGTGTGTGTGTGTGTCTGTGTCTGTGTGTCTGTGTCTGTGCATAGTGGTGGGGTAATGTAGTAGGAGACAGGCGAACACAGTGTTCCAGGTCAGAGCTGAAAACTGCACAGCCTCTGGTCCAGAGCAGCATGAGTCATCTGCACAGAGCAGATTGCTAGCTTGCAGAATTCATTAAGACAAATGTAAGGTATATGGATTTCCTCTGGAAGGGGAAAAAAAAACCTGGCAGCTGCAGGCCAGCACCCCAGTGAATCCTCAAGTACCTTTCCATACACCTCTGGAATGGCAGCGTGCATACTGAATTGTGTTGATGATTTATGTTGGCCTGGACCTTAATGCAGTATTTTAAATCCTTCACCATTTTGTCATACACACATATCCCATGCAGCTTTGTCTGTGTTTCTCAACTTTGGGTAGGAATTCAAAATTGCTGTATGGAATTCTTTTTGTGGAACTGCTTACCGGAATAAGATTAGTCGATTTGGAAAATTAAAAAGGCTAAGATCCCTAGGCAATATAGGAACTAAATCAATAGACTGGAAATCCTATGCCTTGTATTCAGCTAGTAAAAAAAGTGTATGGGTAGACCTGTAGTGTGTCAGTTTCCATCACATTGGTGTTTACAAAGTAATCAACCTAGAGGCAGTCTGGATTTTTTTAATATATATATATAGGCCAGTTTCATTTTCATGCAACAAGTTTCTATTAGTGTAAGCCGTCTGTGCAATGGCGCACCCATGTGGACAAGGGAACATAATACGTACTATTTATGGATATGAAAGAGTGTTGGATGACAACACGATACTGTAGGCCTAGTGTCATCACTTCACCCAATAACAAGAGGTGTATTAATATTTCTGTCGGGATTGTCGAGCAAATTATTTTATTTTAATTATTTACCCAAGCAAATGCCTGGAGAAGGTGTAAGATTTTTTTTTTTTCAACAGAATAATAAAAACCAATATTTGAAACACATTTTAGGTCTATGATTATTCATAAGGGCTTTCGAATGCAGTAATATCAAGAGCTGTGGGACGAATATTGAGTCAGGCTGTAAGTAATGTGAAATTATTACTGTGGAAATGCCTTTAAATATCTTTAAAGATGCTCACCAATCTCTGAAAATCGTCGAAAATTGTAGCATTATTTTCCCCTGTGACTCAGATAGATAGATAGATAGATACTTTATTCATCCCGAAGGAAATTCACATAGGACTGTTATTGGTTGACAGGTCAACACATGTACAGTAATCTTATTCTGATAGCAGCCACAGCGGAACCGGATGTCGCTTTAGAAAAAAAAAAAAAAAAAAAAGACGAGTGGCGTTTTCGGGAGCGATTTCTACAGGAAATACCTTCCGACCGGCTGCATTTGTGAAGGGCTGCCATTTTACCGAGCTTACGGTAAGAAAACTTGTTAGGTGCTGCCGTGTGGGAGCCTGACACACGTTCAGCCTGCGCTATGTTGTCCTGTAACGCCGCCGTGTCAAAGAGCCTCCTGTTTGTTTTGGCTCCACAGTTAAAGTTAGCTAACCTGTGCTAGCTCGCTGGTGTTGCAGTCAGTAGAGCTAACGTTAGCCTGTCACCCTTTAGCGGTTAATATTATATAGACTGAAGTAAAACAAACAAACAAACAAACAAGCGTATGATGCTGCTAAATAGTCTCCGTATACAGTAGCTGTTATTTGTGGGGGTGCGGTGTACCTAATTTAGCCGAGGCTTGTTAGTATTAAGCTGATAAACATGATATACAACATTTCCTAAGTTGACATTTGTGCCTTTGAGCAGGGCAGTTGTTGGTGAAGTGTTCATCTACCGTCACCAACGCCTCAGTGTGTGTGTTTGTGAGAAGAAGGGGAAAAAAAATAGAAATAGACAGACACACAAGAGACAGATAAGCCAAGCATCTCATTTGTGATTCATGTAGTGAAACACATAGTTGCGGCTTTACATGTCATCTTTACATCATCTTTATTTTTCCTCACACCAGCACACCAATGAATGATGGGTGACAGGGTGGTCCAGCTCTGCTCCAAGACCCATCATGAAAACATGCTGTTTTCTCTGCATCAGCTGAGGCTGGCAGGGCAGCTGAGTGATGTTACGGTGCAGGTGGACTACCAGGGAGAGCTGCAGGAGTTTCAGGCCCACCAGGTGATGCTTGCAGCATCCAGCGGCTATTTCAAGAAGATTCTTGTCTCCCAGGATGCTGCCCCTGAGAAATTACTACTGTCCAACATGCACACTGCCAACTTCTCCAAGTTTTTAGAGTTTGTGTACACTGGTAAAGTGGAGGTCGCCATGGACAAAATAGGTGATGTTCGAGAAGTGGCACAACTTTTGGACTGCAAGGATCTGTCAGAGGTTTGTTGTGAAGCAATGAGCACTGAAAAACGCACAAAGACTACATCACCATCACAAGATGCAGAGAAGACTGACTTGGATGGTGCGAAGATGGCCCCAAGGACCAAACTGAAGAAACGCCTTAAAGGCGTGTGTGAAACGCAGAGCTCTGAGAGAGAAGAAGACTGCTCCAAAAAATTGAAGGCAAATGACACGGCCAGTGGTGGACAAACAGCCAGGCATGAAGAGGGAGGATGCAGGCGGCTGAGCACCAGGCTGGCAGACCGCAAAGTTCCTCGGAGAGTTTTGAACAGCAGAAGGAAAAACACGTCTGATAAGGCTTTGAATGAGGCTAACCAGGACACCAGTGAAGTGACAGAGGAGAGTCACGATGGGGAGCACCTTAAGATTCAGCTGGAGAGACAGGCTCAGAATGAACAGGAGTTTTCATTGGAAATGTCATATTCTGATGCCGGTGATGGGGAGGGTGTGGAGGATATGCCAAATGATGACTCTGATGACCCAGACGACCCCTTGTACTTGTCTCTGGAGGAGGAGAAAAAGGACGGGGAGCCCCAGAGGACATTAAAGAGAACATCCAAGGCCCAGTTCCAGTGTGAGAGGTGCCAGCGGACCTTCCACTATGAGAGAAGCTACTTGAAGCACATGAGGTGGGACACAGTACTGATCCGTGTGTTGGGTCAGGCTGATTGACAGATCAGTTATGTTTTTGAAGTGGGACCAAATAGTCTGTCTGTCAGGGTTTGGTGATATGGACAAAATCAAATATCACAATATTTCGGACCAAATACCCTGATAGTAATATTGCAGCAGTACTACAGGAATGACTATTGGTGCTTTCATAAAATATTTATACAAAGAGATTTTGATTAACAGTTGTTAGTTATGTGGCTATTCTAACAGAACAGCTATAATGGGCTATAATGGGCTAGTAACTTCAGAAAACTGCATCCCTTCACTATAATTCAGCCATCAAAGCCAGGAATGGACAATGCTCATGCTGTGTCATAGTATTGTGATACAATAATCAAAATCACATATAATATCTAGTCTTATATCTCAATCTTAGTCTTATATCTTTCCCAGCCCTGTTGTCTGTATCTTAAAGGCTTGATCCCTGCTGTAGCACACTCACCCTTCCAGTGGCTTTATGATAACTGAATTATTGGGGAACACTGTCTGTGTTTACTTATGCTTTTGTTTGTTCTTTTTTCTTTGCTCAGTAGTTCTTGCTGTGAAATATGAAAAGAATGAATAGCCTCAGCCTCATGATAGACTTGATTTGTGCCCACAAGCCCACAATAATGAAGTGATTTTGTCATTATAAATTTTATGATCTAAATTCTCAGTCCAACAGATCTGGACTCCGCACGCACCACCCTGCCTCCATGTGTGGTGCAATCGCATGTAAAATCACAACTTGCTCATTGTGGCATCCTGCTGATAGCTGTTATATTAAGCTTTGCCCCAACAAAGTTTGGAGAAGAGCAAACATATCTTCTTCCTAAATCACTAACAGTTTGGAGGCCCTCCAAGACTGATGCTGCCTACAGTCACGTCCAAACACATGGGTGTACTGCCAGTAGCTACTATTTTCTCCGTTTCTCGTGGGGTGGTAGGCTGTAAAGTGAGAGATTTACAAGTTGTGGACGTGACAAACACTCAAAAGGGTTTATTATTATTTTTTAAGTGGCAGCCAATCACCACACAGATAGACTGAATATAATAGGCTTTCTGGCTGGGCAGAGGAGTCAGCAAAGGTGCAGGGCTCTTGGTGCTGATATACTTGCATAAGCCAGGGCAGTTAAGTTATATATCTATATCTATATATATCTATATCTATCTATCTATCTATCTATCTATCTATCTATCTATATAGATATAGATATAGATATATATCGATATGTCTTTTTTTTTTTTTTTTTTTTTTTTTTACCAATTCTCTTGCTATGGCAGCAGCAGATCCGTTTAGTGTTAACAAGATGTTTTTGAACTGGCTCTCAATTTAGCCTGTTAATGTGTGCTTACATTTATTGTCTGTCAACTGGTGTAAACTGCTAGTATTTTAAACGTGGATTTTGAATTTTTCCGCAGACTTTGTTTGACATTTACAAGTCATAGTTTTCAAGAATATAAGTCAGTAGAGTATATGAAGGATTTAAAGGGTCAAAAGTTGCTGGCATGTTCAGTGATCATAAATGCATGAGCTGTGATCCATTTAAAAACCATTTGGCTGCTGTTAATGCTGCGACCTGTTATTACTCTTTTGGCCAGTGCGTATGGTATGAAGGCAGAAGTCATATATCGCTGTGAGACCTGCCAGCAGACGTTTGCTAACCGTGGCAACCTGAAGATCCATGAGAAGCACGTCCACAGTGACGAGAGGCTCTTTGCCTGCCAGGTCTGCGCCAAGACTTTCAAACGCAAAAAGGATGTTGTCCGTCACCAAAGGCAGGTGAGAATGAAAGAAATGACCTTTTACTTCCTACGCAATAGACTATGCACTACAAAAAACATGCAAAAAGGAATAAGAGTGAACATCATTATAACAGTGGTATATGGTAAATTGGTATGTGAATGGTTCATGTTACATGGTAATGTAGTTTTTTCATTCTCTATATAAACTCCAGCCATAAATCCATTTCATGCTTAATTTAAATAAAGCTGGAATTTGGGACTTTTTCCATGAATTCCATTAATATATAATATGCCTTTTTGCACAGCCATCATTCTGAAGTGAAATATAATATGAAGGTTCCATTCCATTTAGCATGCACAGTGACAGAGCCCTGGCTCCCTCAGTCCTGTATGGAACAGAGCCTTAATTAATGTCATTAGTAACACCTATTTAACCTGCGATCTCACGATCTCAAAATGGCTGCTGTGAAATAGGTCTACTGCATGGGGGCAAGGTGGGGAACAGGGTTGCCTTAAATTTCTTCAGCTCGGTTTTATCAACAATAGGCCAATTTCCACATAAACATTTTACATTTATGTGCACACAGAAACTACATTATTCAGAAGCTTCAATGTCACTTACTGGCTTACTAACCTTGTGGAGCCTCCTAGTGGAGATAACTAAACATTGTTAGGGATGAGGTCTGGCAAGCATAGCCCTGGCTGTTCAAATGATTTTATTCATCTAGATTGTGGCACTTAATATTACCAGTTACTCCCAGCATTACTAACCCTAACATTTTCATCTACACTCCACTTACTTCAACTTACTACTACAGTCTGCACTCATATATTGAGATATCTTTTCACTTTCTTTTGGGTAGTTTTTGGGTTAATGAGGTTAAAATAATTTGCTTTTGCTTTTTTTAATTATTATTATTATTATTATTATTATTCATTTGTCTTCTCCCTTTTTGTTATTTACTTGAGTGGGATTGTGACTCTCCATAGACCATTATTGAAATTTTTTTTTGGTTTACAATTACAATTACTCTTACAGCTCACATTTGGCAGACATTTGGCTTTCATCCAAAGCGATGTACATCTGAGATTTGCTAGGTGAGCATGTGCTGGGTAGCAGACTGCCGCATATTAGCTCACTGAAACGGCTAAAATTCAAAACAGTGTTTTGCCATTCTGACCTATAACCTAGCAGCATTAGTACCTAATTTTATTACAAAAGTTACAAATCAATAAAAGTCAAATTATCTGGTCTGAGGACATGATTTTTACTAAGGTAGGAGCTGTTTACTAGTGAGTTGATGGCACACAAGTGACACTGGCTGCTATAACAGGTATGCCTTAGTTTCAACTTCATTTCAAATACTTAGCTCTGCCAGACAAAGAAGCAAAATTAGACCCTGTCACAGCTTTAAGAAACTGTGACACAGTGCTTTTGTTGTTTTTTGTAATGATTCCACATTTATCATCATTTTGTGATTTGGCTTTTCTTCCACAATCACACGCCTGCTGCTGCCCAGGTGCATGAACGTAACAGACTGCGACATGTGTGCACGGACTGCGGGAAGACGCTCAGCTCCAAAACTGCGCTGTTGCTGCACGAGAGAACACACACGGGTGCCAAGCCCTTCGAGTGCAGCGACTGTGGGTCCAAGTTCACCCAGAACTCTGCCCTCAAGATGCACCGCAGGTACTGAGCCAAACTGCACTGAATGATGATCGCCAGGCAAATGAAAGTTATAGTAGGCTAAAGGTTACAGCAGTGAGCTTATGACTCAGCACCCAAGTTTTAATCTCAGGACTAGTTGGGAAGATGTGCATGCTTGAAATGAATGACTGATGTTCTCCCCTCCTCGATCATTATACTTATCCCATATTTACTAACGAAGTCATTAGCACATTCAAAAGAAATAGCAGGCATATCCATATCCAATTTAACAAGTGATTTTCTATCAGCTGTCATCCAAATGAGGTCAAGCACTATTCAAGCACTGTTAGGCAATTAAAATACTAGAGGCACTATTTAAGACTTGGGATTGTGCCTAGTTGCTTTTTGAAAAGTGCATCATCTGTGAGGAAGAGAAGATATAAGTTGTTCTTAGTGGTTTTCTGCTTCAGTAAATTAGGAAGACAAACTTAAGTGGATTTAATAATCCCTGTCCTCACATTGCTGCATGTCAACAGGGATAAAGCACAAAATGCATATTTTAGTTGTAAGTAGGAATGTTACAAAAATTGCTGCTAAGGTACATTGGTAGTACCAGAAGTGTTGTAAATAGAACCAACTAGGGCTGAACAGTTGATTGAAATATAATCACAATTGCAATGTGGCCAAGTACAATATCCAAAATGGAGGAGCTGTTGTTTTTGATAATAGTAAAATGTGTGACAAAACATTGTTGTAAGTAAAGCATTATGGTGCTGCAGAGACGTACAAATTGTATTTTTCAGATGAAAACAAGCTTGTTTGCTACAGATCCCTGGCAAAAAAACACACCATCATTATTTAAATAGCTTTTTCACTGAAAATGAATATTATGATGCATGATTTTGATGCACTTCTGCTAAAACCATGAATCATATCATCTCATTAAGCCCTAAGTACCAGCATTAGTAGTTTTAAGCATAGAGGCAACTTGATAACTTTACTCAATAAATCAGTATTATTATTTATTAGAATAATAACACTGAATTTAGAGTGAGAGCATGTAATCACACCATTGAATTTATTGTTACAGCAGGACATTTCATACAATTTTCTGGTTTGAAATTAGCATTTTACTGGGCTACTTTGTCTTCTGCTCAAAGGCTTCAGGTGAATGTTGGCCTTGTAAGTCAGTGCTCTTATTCTAATCTAGCCTTTACTGCACGTTGAATAATTGAAACAGTTTTTGTTTATTTACTTATTTACTAGTATTCATACAAATGTTTTAAAGAAAGGAGTGAACGCTGAACAGGATTTCTCTTTTTGCTGCTGGTGTTGAATCGGTTATTGAGAGCCCTCTAATTTCACTGGTATTTGTATCACCTGCCAAAACTCTTACTACATTGTGACATCTCTAGTGGTATGTGCCTGGATATAAAAGCCGCAGTTTAGCATGCATTAAGTCATTTGCACCAGCACCAACTGTTAGTAGATAATGGGATTTGTGTTGTACTGCTCCAGTGGGGTGTTTGACAGCGGAGGACTGCTGGGTAAACCTGGCAGGGCATTGCTGGAAATGAGCACGCATTCTCAGCTGATGTTCCCGGATAAATAAAAGTATTTAAATCATGTAATCACACAGCACATCAGCATTCTGTGTATGTGGCACGCCGTACCCCGGTTCAAATGGAAATGTCATTCAAAAATATTTCTATACTCAATGTCAGTCCAATTATTTGTGAATATAAACAGAGCTGGCGGCCAGAGAGCCTGACTTGACATCGCCAGCAGCCTGAACGTGCCGCATTGGCAATGAATGGGAGGATCTTGAATGTTAATTTGAGCCTCAGCAGTGCTATTTTAAAGCGCAGCCATTAAGTCTAAACTACAAAATGAGCACAGAGCACCAGAAAAGTATTGTTGGTAATTGAACAGTCCTCTTTTCTTTTATCTGTCAAGTGAGCTTAACATAAATTGAGTTGATTTTCATTAGAGCTGCCCACCAGATGATCTTATAGATTTTGCAATATTTAGGACCCACACAGGAGAGAAGCCTTTTGCATGTGACGAGTGTGATGCCAGGTTCACTCAGAAGCACATGCTGTCCTATCACAAGAGATCCCACACAGGTAAGCCTGCCAGAAATAATCCAAAACTGTAATGAAAAAAGTTTCCAAAATGGAAATCCACAATCAACAGTCATCAAACTGTTATTTTGCTGTGTTTTATGCCTCCAGGAGAAAAGCCCTTTATGTGCGAGGCTTGCGGGAAAAGCTTTGCATCGAAAGAATACCTGAGACACCATTCCAACATCCACACTGGCTCTAAGCCGTACAAATGTGAACAGTGCGGTCGAGGCTTTGCTCAGCGAAATTCCCTCCATCAGCACTTGAAAATACACACAGGTAACTACTGTAAAACTCCCACCTGTGCAGGGTGGGAAGCCTGTGTGTTCTTAGAAGGCATAAGAAGGTTTTCATTTTTTATACTCGTTCTTATCTTTTCTCACATTTCTCCTCTTGAAACCTGTGTGTGTGTGTGTGTGTGTGTGTGTGTTTCCTCCTGTGGTGATTGTTAGGTGAGCGTCCGTACAGCTGTAAAGACTGTGACAAGCAGTTCACCCAGCTCAACGCTCTGCAGAGGCACCAGCGCATTCACACAGGAGAGAAACCGTACATGTGTGGTCTTTGTAACCGCACTTTCACAGACAAGTCCACCGTCCGCAGGCACACTATGGTGAGCGAGGCAGACCTAACCCCCTGGGAGGGCATTGATTATGGGTACAACAGTGGGAAAACTTGTTAGCAACACAAATATACCCACAATCCACATAAAGAGCATCTTTTTGCAGTGGTTTCCAGTGTATGTGTAAAACAAGAAAGATCAGAGACCAGATCAGTGGCCCTAACAGTTGGTATAGGTTTATACTTTTACATCAAAGTGCTGCAGGAGCTACGCAGTGGGTATCTGGGGTTCCCGCATAGCCCATTGAGGCTCCTGCTGTAGCTTATAAACACCTCTCCAAAACTGTAACTGCACATAGAGTGACGCACGACAACAAGAGCTCTGATTGGCCCACTTGGCTGCTTTGTCCTTCACCGTGTTTGAGGTTGATTTTCAATCACACACAGATGTTCATTTTGACAACACTTTTATCCCCTAAGAAGATTGCCAGATATTCTAGGCAAGACGTAGGCCTATCAGTTTGGACTCTGCGAATGTTTCCAATAATATACACGCTTTAGTATATACGTACAGTCGCTGCCATTTGTATCTGTGCATTGTTTGCACGGTAAAACACTGCTTTCTAGAATTTCCGCAGTCTAAGCAAAGAACAACCAACACGGAACAATAAATGCTTTCACTGCCATTTCACAATAGTGTAGCTACAACAGCACACAGACACAGAGCTATAAATCAGCCTTGACGTTTGACTAACCACACAACACTGTTTTACAAGTTACAAGCATTAGCGTGTTGTTGAACATTGTCTGACTCATCAGCCTGCTTGGCTGAAACTAGGCTGCCTGAACACTTACATGCATATACAGTTCAATATCTAATCTAATCATTATGCTTCTTTAATATGCCAGTAATTTCAGTGATTTTACGTTAGCATAAGTAAGGCTTTAACTACAGTTTGATACAACCAGGCCACTTCAGACTTGGTGCAGAGTAATGGAATGCAACTCAAAACAGATGTGTTCTCCTTTTTTCTGTCCCTTGCTTGTCATTGTTAAAGTAACATCTGTTTTTATATTCCAGACTCATGACACAGATGCTCCCTGGAAGAACTACCTGGTGGTGCTGGAGGGAAATGTGGAGGGGAAGAAACCCAAATCTCCTGCCAAGGGCAAAGCAGAAAAGGCAGCGGAGAAACAGAGCAAAGCTGGAGGAGGTGGGGATGGCACTAAGACCCAGGCTGAAGCCATAGTGGTGCCGGCGGAGCCAGTCACAATCCCAGCCGACTGGACCAGTCATGGCACCATTGCCCTTGTCAGTCACGGTGCCCTGGGTGGCATCACCGTCATCCACACGGAGGTGCCACCAGGAACCCAGATCCAGCCCATTGTAACCACCGATAGCACAGGAGCCAGTGTCATCTCCTTAGACGGCTCAGCCATTTCCGTCCCCTTCTCCCTCCCCGTTTCAATGGCGCACCCTCTCCCTGTGTCCTCTGTAGCCTCCACCTCATCTATTTCTGTACCTGTCTCCCTCACTGGTACTGTCTCTGAGGGGACGCTGGCCTCAGTTTCAGAGACCCCAACTATGTCAACGTCATCCGTCCTGGAAGCTGCTGTTTCACAGACAATTTTGGCTCCAGTTTCAGCTCCTGAGACGGACATTTTGGACCCTGACATTCAGACAGTGATTGTCCTTGAGAAGCATTGTGAGGTAGAACGGACAGCTACTGTCCCAAGTGATGGACATCAAAGGAAGGCAGAAGATGTCTTTATTGAGAAAGCTGATGGAGCCTCAGCTGAAGACACTGTGTAATTCTATCCAGGTATAGGGCATGAAAAATCCATGTCATTGCACCTTGTCAGGTTATTTTGTATCTTGTATCAGTCTGTGGCTTTAACTGTTCTTGTTTGACATTAACAATGCCCCAGTATTTCTAGTCTGCTCAATGTTTAGCCATTCTCACAGTCAAAACTCAAAAGCTTCATTGTGAATCAGCTTTGAATGTGATAGGGTTTATCACATTTTTCAGAACATCATTGTACTCACTGAAAGTCGCACAAAATCTTACAAGCTGTCATCACATTTTTAGGCTACCAGTTGTACATTCTTGAAAACCTCATCTAAATAGTATTATAAGTGTTTTGTAGGGTATGGATCTGGGCATGCATATCAAAGAATTGTTAAGTTCTATATAATAATTATATGGATTAAATCCATAAAGCACATGGCAATTTATATAACAACATTAGTTTCCACTGCATTTCACTACATTTTACCACTCAGCAGTGCCTCAGGCACTGGGCACCTTGGCCGTCAGAATAAACATGAAACGCAGCTAGAAGTGACAACAAGAGGGTTTGCATTCTTACTAAGATCAGATGTATTCTTAAAGAAAGCAAGAGGAGAAACCTGATACCTTCAAATTTAGTAACATGAATTAGTAACATGTTCAGGATCAGCAAACACTTGCCCACTTCCCTTGGGATGCCCTATGGATGGCAGCAGTTACAGTAGCACAGTAGCAGCAGTTGCACTGATTTATGACATACCACATAATAAATAAATAAATACACACATACACACACACGTATACACATAAATGTTCCGAGTTACCAGGACCGGGGATGTGATTCCTCCTGATAAATCAGGAGATCATGCATTTTTAAACTAAAAATGTGAGCCATAAGAGTGGAGAGGGGGTATTGACCTGCCCAAGGGGAATTTGAAAGAGATATGATTTGAAGAAATCTGTTATATATAGTAAGCCAGCACTTAATTTATTGACTAGAATATAATGCATACAGCATACTGTTCGTAATGAAGCAGAATATCAAAATTGATATTGCCATGAGTTTTGTGTAACAAAGTTTTTTTTTCCAATAAAAAAAATACACATTTTGGTTGAAAACTATTACTCTAGCACATTTCTCTGAAATGTATGAATTGTCAGTGTGTGTGTATGTGTGGTGGTTGTGATTTTGGTGGTTTGTGGGCTTTTTTTTTTTTTGTCTTTTGACAGTCACATATGTGCAGAACAGATTGCTAGCTTGCAGAATTCATCAAGACAAATGTAAGGTATGGATTTCCTCAGGAAGAAAGGGGAAAAAACAATAAAACTTGACAGCTGCAGGCTAGTACTGCCGTGAATCCTCGAGTAGATTTCCACACAGCCCTGGAGTGGCAGCACTCTCACAGAAACACTTGACGATTTATGTTGGCCCAGTTCTAAATGGAATATTTCCTTATATTTTAGAAAGTATTCGTATACCGCTGTGCTTTCTTAAACTTTTGGTTCAAGGATCCAACATACCTATAGAATACTTAATGAGGCTGCCTCCCAGAGCTGTGTGGAGACTGAAAAGGTTTATAATCCGAGAATGCTGGAAATGTGGTGTCTTGGCAGATGTAAACCCACATCTTTTCAAATAAGACACATTTGACAAGAAAACATTGCAATGAGTTGGAGTGTTTTTCTTTTTTTTCACATTGTTCTAAGTTTTAAGAGGGTAGAAGAGGCTTCAGCTCACATTAAAAGCAACTGATGGTAAAACGGTAAAGGGTCAGATAGTATTCCTGTGAGCCAAGAATATTTGTTGTAGAGAACAGAGGATTTTAGGAACACCTAAGAGAGGCAGAAGGGCTTTTAAAATGTGAACTTCATTCTTAGAAAATGACTTACTAAATACAGCCCTACATCTAAATATACATGTATGCACATTGTCAATGAATATAAAACACATACAACCACATTAAGTACACCTGTTGAACACTGACATTACATAGTTCTACAAAATAATTTAAGCAACCTGTGCCTTTTATATGGTAAATTTATAACACAGATATATGGTGTTGAATAGGTGAGGTCAACAGGAGCACAGAACACATATCAGCTGGGATATAGTATCTTTATTGTCCATTCACACAAGCATACAGATCAAATCAAAGGTCCACTGTTATTCCCTCTGGAAGAAGCTTGATATGTAGGGTGACTGACCCTTCAGTAAAAACTTTGGTCTGGCTCACACTAGTGGATGTAACACAACACTAATCTATACACAATGACATGCTTAGCAACTGGCCATTTGGAAGGTGCACTGCACTAGTAAACCTTCAATGAAAAGTTCACGACACAACACTGCACAAGATGAGCTACCGATGATGCACATGTCCTTAAGATTACAGCCCTGCAAATACGGAGCAAAGGTTGGCTTGTCAGTGCTCTTCATTCAAAAACTATAAACCACAGCTTAAAGAGCCAAACATTCAAAAAATAATAATACATCCTCCGCAGTATTACAGAATATTAAAATCATAAATGAAAACTGTAGAAAAAAAGCATCAGTGGGTGATGTTAAGGTATGAATGTTTTAACAGTCTACACTTGATGCTTAACATTGCCCTTTATCAAGAAGAGTCTCTTCCCGTTAGTGACAATGAAATGGAAACAAATTCATTTTCATTGTGGCTGGAATGACTTAAGTTATAAGAATCATTGTGACAAAAAGATTTAGGAGTGCCAACAAATACAAATTAAGATACTACATTCTTAAAACCCATACACACTATGGATTGAATGTGGAACCTAAATCTTTTATACAGCAAACTATAAACTTAAATCAGTAAAATGTTTAAAATATACAATGAGAACTACATTTAAAAAAAAAAAGAAAAAAACAAGTTGCATTTGTCTAACATGTACAAATCATGCAGTGCTTGTTGTCAATACTAATATCAGTTTCAGTACATTTCTCCACTCAGAAATCCCCTGGGTCAGATTTCAGCATAAAAGGGAAATGCAGCTAACCTCTAAACAGAGGTGAGGGCAAGAGGGTTTGCATCCTAACTAGGTTCAAATGTGCTCAATAGGAAAGCGAGCAGTTTAACATTCAAAATCAGCATACGCTCCTCTTGATGTGCTCCGTGGACTGCAGCAGGTATAATTTGGACATACTGTGTGATGGGGAACCTAGGCCGGGTAGTGCACAAAAACAATACATGGCAAGGTGAGTGAAAGGACGGTCGGTGTAGCATGCCATGATAGATTCGCCCCTCCGTGCTGCATTTCCACCCTGCGTCTTCGCTCACTTCAGATCCCCCTCGTCGCCCTGGATGGTCTTTTTGATGCGCAGCAGGAGGGTGGTGTGCCACTGATCCAGACGTGAGATAGAGTCAAATTCCTTCACCTGAAGACACACAGGGACCCAGTTTGTGCACCGCCACAGCTCCACTACAGTTTTGCCTGCTTCACTTTTTCTTGGCATAATACTGGACACATTTTATATTTTGAAACAATACATTTTGATATGTTGCTGTATCTTTGTACTGTATTTTAAATTTCTGACATGTTTCAGTGGTATGCAGCTCTTGCCACAAGTATTTCACAACATATATAATTCAATTCTTTTGTTTTTTGATGTATTAGTTTTGACATTTTTGCTAAGCCCTAGCACAGGAATCCCAGTGTTGATAATTAAGACAGGAACACTGCCTTTTCTGACTCCTGGAAAAATGCACTGCATTGAAATGAAATCTGGAAATGAAACATATCTGCACACCACACAACAGAAGGCCAGGACAAAAAAATGTAAATATAAAATGAAATGAAATGAAACCTTTAAAGCTGAAATTGAATTATAAGCAATCTCAACATTCCCACGCCTAATATATAAAGTCTTATGAGTGATCAATTCAAGACATTGATTGATATTAACACCTCACCTCTAACACGGAAAACCAAAAGGGGTACCAATATTTCTATTTTTGCTAACCCCTGGCATGAGAATCCTGATGTTCATAAAAAATACGAGATATCTGCTTTTTCTGACTCGGGGTGAACTTTGAAAAAACTTTATAGGAGTTCAGCTGCACATGTTTACAAATCAGTGTGCCATTAACACACAGCATCAGGCTGTAGCTGTTTACAGAAATTCCTGGAGGGCAGAATCCATAAATTTGTGTCTGCAGTCCAGTTTTCCATCTTGGTTTAATATCAAGGGATTCACATTTTCTATAAGCAGCAGGATATCTGCACTCACCAACAGGAATGTATTTACTTAATATTTTAAAACAGGAGAAAATGAGTGATCAGATCAATGCCAACGGACGATGCTGTTTTGAGATATGAGCTAGGCCTAGTTTGAAACTTGAAACTTCCTTAGGGTATACAAGACTTACTGCCTCTGTGAAAGCTTCACTGTTCTGTTCCTCATGAGCCTCCAGAAGTTTCTGTCAAATAAAAAATGTAGGTTAGTCACAGAAACAGAGTGGATTGAGGGGCAAAAAGAAAGGCTTTTTTCAAATTCCTCCAAGATTTTAGCATCTAGCTACCTTCAACAGCTTGCATTCTCGAGAGTCTGAAAAGGCTGGGAACATCTCCTCGTACTTTTCAACGGCAATCTGTGGAGACACTGAATGTTAAAACTGTACCGCAACAGAAATCCTGAGCCTGAGCCACAAAGGTATAAACTTGCCTTAGCGTTCAGCTCATCAACAATGAAATGGCAGAGGGAGGCTTTGAAGAAGTATTCTTTGGCGCTGTATTTCAGCAGCGGGTTGTCCATGGTGTTGGCGCCAACCTTGAAAAATCCAAAACACACAAATGATTGTCAGTACTACCAAGTCTGGATGAATTCTGAAAGCGTAGGCACAAAACATGAGTGAAGCAAGTAGACAAACACACCTGCTCATAGATCTCAATAGCCTTCTGGTACTGCTCCAACTGAGCGCTGTAAGCCCCAACCTTCAGCAGACACTTGTTGGCAGAGCTGAGAGGAAGAGCACATAAGACGTAAGAACACAATACAATCAGAATCAGTACACACAAAAACACCGCAGCAGATTATTGGGAGTGGGTGAAACTGATACATGAGAGGACTGCAGTTCCCGTTTGCGACTGCGTACAATTTAATCAAAATCAGAGGTGTGATGGAACGAAGGTGGAAGCTCTGTTAACATCTGTCTTTAGTGTTAGGGCTTTTGTCTTACTAGCGTATGTCAGAGGATGACAATCTATAGTTACCTCCTGCTGCATGTTTTGTTTTTTCATGACATTAAAGGAGAGAAGGAACTTGAAAAGGGTCACAATATGCAAACTTCTGTCACTGGAAAGCAGGGCTGGGTGATATGGAAAAAATAACCTATGTCTAAAGGTTATAATAGTTTAATACGTTTAGATAGTTTTCATAATAGCTTAATAAGTTCAGAAAAGTCTATGCCTTTACTGTGATGCAGCTCTTAAAACCAAAAGTAGTGAAGCAACAATACTTATGTCACAGCACCATAATCACAATAAATAGCTACAATAATACTGTAATAATACTGATACAACAACTATACATGTTAACTATTTTTGGGATTACAACAAACTCTTCACTTGTATGGGTGAGAATTTCAGCTGAGCACATATACAAATCTGGTGAGCGTTGCCTTGCTCATCAGTGAATGTATATACTTTGCAGAATATGACCAGGAACTTTTATGAAACCGGAAGTGCCATCTGTAGTTTCGGTACGCCAGTGATTCACCAAGCAGCACTTAACCTTAACAAAAATGTCAGCTCTTAAAAAGGAAGCTTCCCACTGTGTCATGACTCCCAGACAGGGAGATGTGTGTCCGTGCTGTCTACCACTGACAGCACTACTTGTTGCTGTGGTACATTCAGCACCTCAGCAACAAACACCTACATTTCATTTCATTTATTGACATCAACCAGCCAAACTGTAAAATCTGCAAAATATTGAAAGCCTATTATGTTTCGTTAATGTGAGGAAATTAAAATCACACTGCACTGAACTGTAGTCTTCAAAATCTACATTTAATTAAATTGTAAGGAACCTGAATTGTAAGGAATGCTGAACATTTGAAGTCTTAAAAGTGATCAGTTCAAGGCATAAATAGATACTACTCTCACCTCCAATACTGATTACACATATTCAGCTTTAGGAATTATCCAACAGGGGTACCAACCCATACCTTGTTTTTACTTGAAAAAAAAAACAAAACAAACAAACAAACAAAAAAAAAAACCACTGTCTTTCACCTTGAGTTTGTCAATCAAACATGCAAAAGTTATTTCGAAGCAGCCATTATTCTATTTTTGAGTAATGTCACTTTTTCTTTGATCTCTCATATTTACACGACACTATCAGATTTTATACTTTATCCTTTTGTACTTTATGCTAGTTTAAAAAAAAAAAAAAAACAGTACCTGTTTGATTCTTCTCCTTTGTAGTAGTCTGCTGCTTGTTCATAATGTGCAATTGCCTTTAGAAAAAAGAAAAACAATTACGGATATAATCTAAAGTGATTCTAAAAATTAACATCCCCAATAATGGTAATATTACTGATATCATTACTACACTGTGTAACTATTCAATGCAAATGCACGCACAAACGCACCTTTTCGATATCCACCAGGTCAGACTCATAGATCTCTGCAATGCTGATGTGGTGTTTGGCTGCAATGGTGAATCTTCCCTGGGGGAGGAGGAGAGGGGAAATCATTACTAAGTGGCTCTGCCCGGAGGAGCTTCACTCCAGTCAATAAGAGAGCTACGTTATATTCTCAGTGCAGAGAGGAGAGGACGAGCAGCAGCTTGTGGCTTCACACCTACAGAGTATTAGCCTTTCAAATGAAACCATGCTTGAACTAACAAGGAGCAATTTGATGAAGCTACACTATATTTTGTTGAAATCTTGTGCTTTATGAAAAACATTTTCTATGAGCTAGGAGTGACTGATTCAAATGGGGTCCACCAGTAACAAGAAAATCTCCTCAAAACCTCCTCATTACTGTGTCTCATTTTCCTGTTGACACCGGGACTGAACAATTAAAATGTTTTTGAAATCTCAATATGGCCAAATGCAATGCCTTGATTGTAGGAGTTGCATTTTTTGACATGCTTATCAAAATGAGATCACATGATAACACCATTCTATTTACCGTTAAATTTCGTGGTCCTCTGATTTCAATTTTTTAAGAAGCGGAGCACCTCTATGAGCTGTAGGTGAAACTCACTCTCTCTCACGGGAACATGGTTAGCTAGAGGCACACTCTATTTGGAAATGCCATCTTGACGCTTCTTATGTAGCAGCGAAGGCAGGGCAAAATGTTTAAAATGAGTGTGTGCGGAGCTGTAGTAGTTACTGGCTATGACATTAATTGTGTAAATGTCGCTGTGAAACAGACAAAAAATTAACCATTATCATCGTCACCAATCATCTTTGTATTGCATTGTGATGCCAATCCAGTTACAATTCCACCTTGATTTTGCTACAACATATGCCATCAGGTCCGGCTGTCAAAACCAGCATCAGGTCAGGTTTTGGAGTGCACCCAGTCATTCTGGATGCGACCTTAATCCAACATGCATCTAAAATTCAGCTAATACTGTGCTTTTAAATCGGCTACACACACAGCTGTTCAGGTCTCTTAACAGTTATCTGTTCAGGTAGTTATTTATGCCTCTGCTCATTTTGCTGACATTTTACTGTAATTGAGAATTGTACTGATCCTCATGCTTGTCAATCCACCTCCCAGCGCACAAATCTCGGCAGATTCCAGCATCATTAGTCGGTGCTACCTGACTAAAGAGAGAGGCTGCATTTTCTTTCACTTTTTTGGACATGGGTATAAATAAAGAGAGGTGCTTCGCATCTGTGACACTGTGTCCTTGTTATTTTGTTGGACTGCTTTTTTTCTAACTGAAGGCTACAGGCCAATGTTGCCCTTGTAACTCGATGTTCTTATTTCAATGTAGCCTGCATGTTTCAATACTTAAAACACAAAGTTTCTGTTTATACAAAGTAAATGAGACATGTTTGAATTTGACAATTAGCACAGCATTGCGCAAACTATCACCAGAAATAGCATGCATATGGCAAATTACCTTCGTGGTGACAGAGTAACATACAGTTTGTAACTCCAGAAAGTTTCACAACTAATGGTGGACCCAAAATAGTTATATGACATTTTCTGCTGTTGATCAGAACACAGATGGAAGCTCTCCGTCTATGTGCATCTTACCATGTCTGTGTATATATCGATGGCTGCATTTAAACACTTGATTGCCTCTATTGGCAGCATAAAGGGAAGAGGAGGGAGCAGTTAGACAGGCACAATATTTGTTAGCTTTGTTAAAATCAGACAGACTCTTCAACAGCACAACGTTCACTAGTAATCTAAATGGGGTGTTAATTAAACAGGGTGAAATGGGGTGAAAAATAAATAAAATAAGGTTTTCTTATATCTTACTTTTAGAGAAATGTTAGATAGAACAGGTTTACTATATACCAAACATGAGTCTGTGGTCTATATGGTTGCTGATGTAGTACTGCAGGGGTGTCAAACTGGTGCCATGAAGGGCCGATAGGCTGCAGGTTTTCTTTCCAACCAAAAACTCCACCAGGTGATTTCACTGATTGGTTCCTCCTCTCTGCTTGACGATGAGGTAATCAGGGAAATCACCTGGTGGAGTTTTCAGTTGGAATGAAAAGCTGCAGCCTCTTGGCCCTTCATGGCACCAGTTTGACACCCCTGCAGTACTGTATACCAAGGCTGCACTATGCATACAACAAAGCAGACAAACCTTGATAATTAACTGTTTTCTCAGCAGCTACTTTGACATGAAATAGCAGGTAAACAAAGGTGTTACTGCTGACTTCAATTACGGTTCTGTTCCATTAAAGTCTAACAGACTCAAGGTCCTGATGCTCTGGCTTCTGGCTCACTGGAAAGGCTCTGGTACGCTGCAGACTTAATTAATGTCATTAGCCACACCTGTTTTCACACTGCTATTTCAAGTCAAATGCCTGCTTTTAGAAAAAGGTCTCCAGCCAGCTAGTGACCATCCCCCAAACAACTGGCTACACTTGTAGTTAGTGTAAATGAAATAATAAATGAAGCTGCAGAGATGACACGGAGCAGCATAAATCAGTGAAATCCAAATGCCATACAATTCAAGGCCGGCATTTTGTAATTTATCAGTTGCTCCCACTACCAACAGTAAAGTAAATAAGACAGACCTACCTAGATGTATAAGGCTACTTTTGCCTCATAATAAAGCCTGGTAGCTAGAGAGTTTGACCTTCTGATGCCCTGACAACAGGAAGTGATATTTCAGCCCTGGGATGGCAGCTATTCAGTAATCTAGTAATTTGATTTGGTAATCTAGGAAAGTACTTGCTCTGTGATGACTCATCTATGGAAACAGAATACTTGTGCAACTTCTGTAACCTCATTTCCACACTGCTGTGCTGGTTATGGGAATCCTCTGACTTACTACATCAGCCTAAACAGCATTCTTTAAAAAATCATTAGATGATAAAGACTTTGATAATGCAAACTATATTTTTCAAGGAGGAACATCTAGCCAAGATCCATGTGTGCTATTTAACTGGATTAACTTCCTACACTGAATGCAGCATTTACCTAGAACAGTATAGTGAGTTCAAGGAGAATGAAAAAAAAGTGGCATGGTTTGAAGTCATTTTCATGAGTTAAAAATAGTGCAACTACAGGTCTCACCGTTTGGGTCAGACTTCTTGAAAGCGTTTCCAGCATCAATGAAACTGGTAGCACAGTCATGTTTGTTCTGGAGCTGCATGTGGAGACGAGCAGCCTTGCAGAATGCATTTCCCGCAGCTGAGGATAGAGGAACGTGAGAAGGAGGAGAAAAAAACATGCATGCATACATACACTTCACATTTATCTTAAAAACCCAGTATTATGCAAATAATTCCAGCTTTTTGCTTGTGGCACCATCAGAAGTGCTGTGCTTTGCAGTTATACAGAAAGAGGCACAATGCCAAAAAATTCACATAATTCTACAATCTCTCCAAGTGTGGTGTAAATTATAGGCATGATATCTCTCGTGATATGAAACAAAAGAGCCTCTCGCACCACTCCAGTTCTTGGCCATCTTGAACATGTTGGCTGCTCTGCAGTACATTTCACATGCCTCTTCCACTTTGTGAGGTCCTCTGGACAAAGACAAAGGAAAGAAACCAGATGGTACATGAATCAAATAGCCAGTAGTACAAATTTTCCTGGACACTCTCCACATAAAGGTCAAATTGGCAAACGATCATTGGCATGGCCTACAGAGTGCAGTTACGTTTCTCAAAAATTAATCTGCATCTAAATAGATAGACCACAAGAGGCTCAGATTGATGAATAAAGCATCAAGCAGTTGGATTTGTAAGGGAGCTGCATTGCTTAGATTAGAGGAACATAAATCCTGCCAAAGGCATTACAGATTGCTCTGCTACCATGACATGAAGTGGACCCTTGAGAGCTCCCAGTGGTAATAATTCTCTAGCCATCCAATCATGACAGTGGATTACATCACTGTTTCAGCATTTTAAAGCCCCTCAAGAGTTATCTGGCAAAAGAACTGAAGGACTAGCAACATCTGTGGTCATCTAGGTCAGAGGCTTGGAACAAAACTGAGTCACTCAGGCCCACAAGCTACTGGCTTTTTTAGCTTGGTCACAAACAAAACAAAACCTCTCAGACTCAGCATAGGTATGCAAAGGCCGAATACGGGCATGGTTTAGGTTTACAAAAAACCTGGTTATTGTCCTACATTAAAACCTGTTCCTCTTCCATGGGGAAAAAAGAATTACTTCAACTGCAATGTGTATTTTACAGGGGCAGCTAGTGTCTCATTAGATTGAATATCCACCCATCAAGAAAGTGGAACTAGTCTGTGTAAAAGTAAATCTCCAGTGTACATTTTAACATCATAACAACAGCTGGCATCACGCAGGTTTGCATGCACGTTTGGTGAAGTCAGTCACCGCATTAAAGGCAAGCAATGTTATTCGTGTGGTAAAATGCACACGGTTGGGTTTAAAGCAGCACATACAGAAGAGGTTGATGTTATGACTGAATGCTCACTTGGATGGAGGCTAAATGATGGACTGTGATTTCAACGACCAAAAAACAAACTGGGGTCAAGAGGGACGCGACGATAAAACACTTTCATAGGGGATGTAACATTAATGTGTAACACAGCTATGCTAATATACCGCAGAATTGAGGGGGGTAACCTGGGAAGGGGCTGTGAGTAAGCCAACTATTTCCCGTGGTGGTTATAGTGGAGTGCGTAGCTGGGCAGCTTAATGTCGGCTAAGCTAGCTCCGTGAGTCCAGTCGGTGTGACCCGCTGGCTTGTTTACATTGTAGTGGCGGTGACAGCTAGCAGGCAGCTAGGGGATTTTTTAGCTGAATCACACACTGTTCAATGTCGCACACTGCCTATTCTCGCTGTCATTTCGTGACCAGCTATCAAAACTGGATTTTACCACACGTCTCGCTAGTTTAAAAAAGCAACAACAAGTGTAGTTAAAAAGAAACAGGCTGCGTGCCAAGTTTGCTCCCTGGCTGCTGCTAACAGTATAGGCTAGCTAACTAGCTGTTTATTCTCTGCTGCAGTGCTGTCTTACCCTCCAAACATCCCTCCTAAGAAAGAGCCAGACGACTTGACTTTTTTGTCAGCATCAGCCATTAGCTGAATCGCTTCCTTTTCTTTCCCAGAGTTGTCCATTTTTGCGGTATTTAGGATGAATACAAACTTACAGTTATACAAAAATAACCCTCAGAGACTTGTTCTCTGTACAGTGAGGATTACAGTCGATGGTTTTATTTGGCGTAGGCGTGCACCTGTTGGTGGCTTTGGCGAGTAACGAAGCATCATGGGAATTGGAGTGTGCAGCGCAGCGAGCGTGATTGGTCGTAAGGCGCGTGAAAACTACAACTCCCAGTAAGTTAAGTTGCAGCTTTTAAAGCTCATGTCAGAAAACATCAGTTGGCATTTTTGTAAATGTGAATTGGGACCGTGTATTTTTGAGTCATGAAATTTGGTAGACTTTTTCTCTCCACTCCCATAAAAGTGCTACCGTAAAGGAAGCAACATACTCTGTGTGCATTGCATTTGTGTGCAGCAGGGGGCGCTAAAGCATCACGACGCGGTATCAGATAGCATGGCAACCCAAACCCCACCCTTTCCTGACCTAGGCTACAGTACCAATGATGAGAGAATTGTTTTTTAGTATAGAGGTAGACAGGAGCAAAGACACTCGGCAGAAACATTTCCCATGTGCACGGTGCGTTTATTTCTTGACGAGGCTCGTGCATTTGGTTAGCCTGCTTCTGCCATGTTGTCATCGTAAATCAATGACAGAGGCTGAAATCCGCTTGGCAAGGCTTTGTGGCAAAGAGTGGGCTGTCAAACGTGTAAGATAGACAGATACACGTGAGTGTGTGGCTGCGGGGTGAACACACACGTTAACTAAGCTAAGGATAGGGGACGCCCTCAGTGCGCTTGCTATTACATTTGTAGCCTACAGAAATATATGGAGGAGAGTATAATAGTCCGCCGGTATTAAAATCACAGATCTATAATGATTAATAAGGCCTGCCAATCTGAACTCCCCTCCCACCACCACTCCTGCTTAAAACAAAACTGTTCACCTTGTACCGATTACATAAGAAGTACAAAGGCTGAGGTTGTGTCACAGTGCAGCAGGTAAGCCATCACTGACAGGAATCACCTCTTGTGAACTCAACAGTGACTTAAGTGTTAGGGACAATCACGCTTCGTGGTTTTAACTGCGGCTAATGTACTGCGCAGCTCGAGGGCTCCTGGCTGTAATGTCAGTACCGCAATGACCGCACTTTCAAAACAGGCAGCCCCGCATGGAGCCCCGCACCGCGGATGTGGGCAGTCTTGTCAAGTAGTCCGGTCATTTTAGATTCTCATCATGACTAATCTGGTTTAGGCCTGTTCCGTTTATGCTCTATGAATAAATATCAAGATCAAGGTTCATTCTGATATGGATTGTCCATTACTCAAGAATGGTCATATTTGAGTGTGCAGTTGCGCTATCTAATGAATCATTACTTTTCAGTGATGTAAGAAATCTACCCACCTGCGCACATTGGCACATTGATTAAAACTGCATTGCCAGCATCACGTGAGTCCCGACAGTCTGGGTACATGCAGATAGTCGCTGCTGTCTGATTTGTTGGAACATGATCTCATTAAGTCCCACTATTTTTTTCCCCACCCTTAGAAATGGTATTATGTTCACATAAACGTGGTTACTAAAGTGGCAAGCAAATAAAATTACAAAATGGATGTTTAAAAACAATAAGCAATGTGATTTGAACTATCTGGATCTATGAGGCAGGGAGTGTGCTGCAGTTTCATAGTGCTTAAAAAAACATCCATCCAATTAACTTAAGCCCTCAGGTCATAAAACCTGCTAAACTGCATCACTTGACAAAAACACTGTCACAGGAATTGTGAACTGTTGTGAGAAAAGAAAGAAGCCACAGACAAAGCATTTAAATAGAAGCTTGTTTTTATTCATTATTCATTTGTACAATCTACTCTCTTCATTCATTCATCCAGACTTTGTTCATACATACAGAGCATGCATGACTCAAATGTGAGGTTTTGTGATGAGATCTGATACAATGAACAGTACACATACAGTACAAGAATGGACTTGTGTTTGCAATGCAGCATTTTCATTGCATTATTTTGATGCACCAATTTGACACGAAAATGATGGATTATTTGACCAAAATGACTTTGCCATACAGGAAGCATAACTTAAAGGATGGGTACTGTGTAGAGAAAATGGTTAAGTATTTGTTCTTTCTATACAGACATGACAGGCCTTGGTCTATTGCAGCAAGTGATAACCAGTGAGGTACTGGTGACATCAAGACAAGCAGCAGAAAAAAGGAGACGGCCATGATTTTTACCTATAAGGCTGCAGCATGTAAATATCAAGCACCGTCGCAAATAAAATGTCAACTTTTCATCAAATAAGGTAGATAAGAAATAATTAAGGATTATCTATATCCTTTACAAAAGCAGAGCTATAACTTAAGAATTCCCAATAGTGAATATAGTAGTTTACAGGTGCCGAGAGCCAGATGAACTGCGTTTTAACAGTCCATTCAAGAAGTCATTAATGAGATACTATCAACAGTATCTACTTAGCTGTGGACCCCTTACAAGTGCTGTAGTCTTGCCATCGAGAGCTGGGCATTCATTCATTAATGGCAACAAGCACATTCATCCAAATGCACGCCTGACTGTATGATTTGTAATGTGCTCCAGTCCCTTGGCTGTATGCAGAAAAATACAGACTTACAAAAAACAGCAGAATGGAACGACATAAGTATATTACCATGTAGTTTATGATAGCCTCTCACTATACAATCAGCATATAATCCTATGTAAAACAATATGTCTGGGAGGACCTCATATGCATTACATTTTAGCACTTCACCTATGTACAGATGTAAAATATTGGCTAATCAAACATCCTCTGGTAAGTTACATTTCTTAGTTTGATGTTATAAAGACCTCTGGGAAAAAAAAATCACTGTTGTCATGTGAAAACCTTGTAACAGCAATTTTGAGCATGCAACTCAAAGATTGTGTGGTTACTTGGACTGGAAAAAACCCTGAAAAACCCATTTATAAATAAAAACAAACAAAAAAAAATGTCCAGTGAAGTGAATAACAAGGCTGATTTTCTTGATTCTTGAAAAGTTAACATTTTAGAAACAATGCTTTTACCTCACAGCAATGATATTTTGGAACAGGCCTTATCCATTAAAATGATACTTAAAAGAATCCTTAGCACATGGTAACCTTGACAGTTTGGCAGAATGTCCCCCTCTTACCAGGAAAAATAAATAAAACACCTGTGAAGACAAAGGACTCACTCGAAATCTGTAAATGACTAAGTAGAGTGGAGTGGAGGCTGGTTCAAGTAAAGTCACCACTGTGTGACCATATATGATGGGACAAAAATGGCAAACCCCATCATAATCATTACTCGCTCAAGTCTTACCCTAAATATGTATATACACAAGACTTAATTCTTCTTTATGGACAAGTACATGCTAATTTTATCATCCCAAACCCACCTTAGTCCTTCCCAGTTTGAAAGTACAGACAGGGTGATAGGAAGATAAAGGGTGTGGGACATTTAGGAAGAGCTGAGGCCAGAATCGGACTCAGCACTGCCAGCACGGGCCTTGGAGGCCATGCAGGGCGCCGAGGAGCAGGGAATGGAGTAGCAGGAACACATAGAACTCTTCAGGGTCTCCTCTGTGATCACCTCCTGCAGAGAATGCTGCTCCTCTACCTTGAAGATGTTTGGCTGCTCTCCTTGGTCCTCGCAGATTCTGCAGGCACAAGAGGAGGCAAGCTCATCAGTCATCAGATCATCCATAAAGATTAATGTAAACTGGTGTGTCAGTTAATCTCTGTCAATCATTCTCCATACCACTGTGCAAAAAACCAAAGCGTTAAAATACAAAAAACTACAAATAAATATCACCGCCAAGTCAAGTGGAACACAATCTCACTATTAGTAATAAACTACAAAGCAAAACTATTGATATATTTGAACAGGATTGAAGGTTTTTTATGTATCAGATGACCTGAACATAAAATGGCAGAATATAAATGTAACAAGATGTTCAGATGTAAATAGTACTACAGGTCTACTCCAAACTAATTATTAGTGGAGGAGAAATGCTACAATGAATTAGCACCAAACTCATTTCATCATGCATCCACATTTCTTAATGGCAACTGCAATATGTCCACTGGCTACATATTGGCTTTATTGTGAAAAATACAAACAGCAATGCCAACAGATTCTCCATAAACTCAAGAGGTGCAAATAAACTAAGATTTTTTTTTTCCACTTAGGCCATATTTTCAATATGTAAAGGAGGTGAACAGCTACACATACAAGGCCAAAATGCAGGCTTCCCTAGAATCCAGGTGTTAATTGACACAATCCATCCTTTTCCAATTAATGAAGCATGTTTACAGGTTACACAAGGTGAGTGTGCTTGATCCAAAAGGTGGCTCTGGGCTATGAAACTTATGCACACATCAGCACTAGGCATTTAATGATTTTCCATATCCATGACTGAGTTAAGAACGGGCAAAAACAAAGTCAACTTTAAGTCCCAAATTACAGTTGAACACCAAGAACATAAAGAACATTGAAGATTTTATAGAGCTACATAAATTAACTAAGTAGATATGAATAAATGAATAAATAAACTTCACTGAAGACCAGGTTACATAAATTAAGCAAACAAAAATAAATCAGTTCACTGAAGACCAGTCACAAAAGAACAGCTGGGCTGGTGCATTCAGTTAACTACACCCTCCGTTCCTCAGTTCAGACCTTGATTTTTGAGCCACGGTTTGGTTGGACATATCTCTGGTGAATGCATCTGTTTCAGAACCTTTAGCTACACCCCAAATCAGCACATATATCAGCCTTGGGTAAATAAGATTAGATGAAAATACACATCTTGAAGTTCATACAAAGCTGACATTTCAAATAAGATTTGTCTCATGCGCTATTCAAGCCATTCACTCCTGCTGCCTCATTTGCTTCAAAATGACGCTGAGCATCATGTGCAGTGCGGGCCTGTTGTAGCAAACTCAAAACAATATACAGGCATGGGTAAGGAGGGAACCTCTATCAACTACAGAAAAAAGCCCAAAAAATGATAGACATGGCAGTTGACCAATCAAATCATTGCTATTAGAATATTCCAACTATTGTGAAAAGGTTTATCAGATAACCAACAATCATTTCCACTGAAACTGCAGAATTGACTAAGTAGAACACATGAGAAGTCAACCGTCTTGCATCATTGTTAAGGAACACTATGGTGTTCCTGCTGCATATTAATAAGTGAGATTGGGATCTCAAGCATTTGAGGACAGAACCAAAAAACATTCAAAAAGGTGGGGAGTGAGTAAATCAATGAAACACATCCAGGAACCAGAAAGACATTACGGGCATCTGGAGGACTTGGGTCAAAATATGGCACCAAGCATTCACAAATTCTGAAAGAAAGAGGCACAGTTACGACAAGAACCTAGAGATGTCAGATCTCATTATTTGAGATGATGAATGGAATGACACCTGGAATCTGCAGGGAGCTAAGGGTTAGAAGCTTAGACAATAAGTCTTTGGCCTACTGCCTGCAGGGGTCTGTAAAAATCTGTGTCAGAGTTCAAACATACTGTATGGTGCAAGTTTCACATGGTGTCACGAAACAGGGAACAAGGACGGCTGAACAAACAAGTCTAGCTGACAATTCAGCTTCAGTTGAGGCATGACCAGACAATAAGGAAGCATCTCTTTCACCCAGCTAGCAGCCAGACTTTATGTAACAGCACTTTTATCTACTAATTTCATGCTCACAAATTATATGGAAAAACAATCACACTATTTTCACCAGCAGCTATGACTCAGGCCAAATTATCAACCTGTTTGTCCTTGCTTGATTACATAAGATGGTATCTATGGATATTCTCATTTATCTATCTCGATTACATAAGCATTCAGTTGCGTGCAAAACATTGCTGATAAAACACGTGAACAACATGAACTATTCTGCCAGTACCAATTTTGCTGTGAATGCATTCATTAATCTTGATGACAGATTAATTACATGGGGTGTGGCTTGAGTAGTACACGTAGATCCAGGTAGACATAGGAGCTCAAAATACAACTGGGACAAGTGCGAGTGTTTGTCTCTCTGCCTGTGCTATAACAATGGGGCCTACATAACAGGAACAGATGTGCACACTGAGTTTTGACCCACCTATCATAGATAAGCCCATCAATGCCTTGCTCTCTCAGCTTTCTCCTGTTCTCATGGTCATTGTTGTCGTCTCCCCAGCTGAACACCACCAGGCCTTTAGACTGGGCCTCCCTAATGTAGTTGAGGTTCTTCAGCAGCTCCTCAGTGTGAGCGCTGATTCCCTGGAGGGGAGACAGATGAAGTCCAGTTAGTGACGACAAAGTGGAAGCCTGGAATTTAGGTTTCTATTTTGACAACCTATCCAAACAACGACATTTGTAGAACTGCAACCAGCACAAAATGGAGAAGTGGGAATGAAACATACTAGATAAAGTTAATGTCTGGATCTTTCAGTAGTTCATAAGGGTGTAAAAAAAAAAAAAAGTTGTCCATTCATAAAACTGAGTCTAACTGGTGATGTTTTGGTCTTGAGCCTAATTCTCTAGACTCTAGAGGCAAGTTGATGTACTACTACAAGTTTTTTTGTTTGTTTTTTTACACAGTCACAACTCAGAGTTGCATTGACATTTCTAAATCATGTGACATACTTGGTTTTATTTTTACCCACTGACAAACATTGTACAAGTAGCAAAGTACAGGTATTGACACATAACAGTAGATACCTGACTGTGCTCAACTTCCACTCACCAGAATATTCTCGCTCTGGGCGAAGCTCATGGCAATCTGAGTGGTCTGGCAGCGGATGTCCATGAGCTCAGGGTAGATGTCTGAGATACCTTGGGTCAGGAACAGGATAGGATACTTGTTCTGCTTCTGTCTCACCCTGAGGGAGGAATGATGTCAAAAAGTGCTTAGCAACTGTTGGAGAACACTCAATACCCTGATTGTTTGGACATACCACCTGTTCACTGCCTAACTTGATCAGCTGCAGACACAGTATCCTCCAGACTAAGAACCATTTAAGTCTTTTAACATTTTTACAAGAGTCTTGTTTCCAAATGTCATAAACAACCCAATGCATACCATTCACGAACTATTTGATATGACTTTACAAATGTCAGTATGCTGGGTGTTTGAGTTTCTTTGTCCAAAAGTTCAAAAAATTGAGACTAAGTGAGCAAAACTCCTCTTCCAGGAATGGGAATTAACACTAGAGTAATATAAAAAACTCAAGTCAGCCAGAGCATTTTTGCTTACCCTTTTCCTCCTGGAATAAAATGAACTTTCGACAGCACAATCTACTTTTAGCAGTGCGTGACACAAAATATCCGGAGTTACTGAAAAGTGCTTACATGGTGCAGATATCTGGATCGAAGCAGGAGAAGACTATGCGTCTTTTGCCAGCTTTCTGCAGAACACAGGACAGGATAATGTCGAGGAAAGTGTTCATGTTGAAGTAGGACGATAAGTTGCCCTCCCATGATCCATCCTGTCATGAGTAAATAAATAAATAAATAAATAAATTATCTTGTTTTACCTTTCATACAAGTGTTAGCTCAAAGCATTTGTTTTTTGAATATTTGTGTAAATCTGCTCACTTTACCAGTAAGCAGATTTACTCAAATATTTAAAGACCAAATTACATAAAATGAGAGAATGAGAAACTCATTGGAAAAAATGCAGAAAAAAACTTCATCATGATGTAAATGACACCCAAACTGACCCCTTCCCCCTGCTGAGCTTATATCCCAGAGGCATCTATTACAATACATTTTTGTTATTAGATATTCACAGTTATTAGATATCTAGCACAGAACAGAACTAAATGTCTGAGCAGTATACTTTTGGTACACAGAGTGAAATGTTACTATTGCTTATTGTACTCAAACAACCAAAACCACAAGGAACAAATGATGCAGCAACTACCATTATCTCATATTTCCACACTGACAATACATTACCCACCTTCATCTGGCAGATCCATTTCAGCTCAATGTTGAAGCCAACATGCTCAGGAACAGCTTGGAAGATCTATGGAAGAGACATTTTGTTTACTTTACTGTGACATTACAGTAGACAACAAGGAGTAAGCCAACAGGAGAAGTAGGTGACATTTAACAGAAAATTCTTGAGGTGGTTTCATTTTTAATGTTCATTTAACTAGGCATTTTTGAGGGTAAGGGGCAAGACTGACACCTGTTAATTAGGCTAATTAATAATGATCAGCACTGGGTTTGTTTTTACCTGTGACAGTGAAGGGAAAGGCTGATGCTCATCAATTTCATCTTCATCATCCAGCAGATCTGAATAACAAACAAAGAGAGGACTTTGATCACAAACAAAATACTAATTATCAACTGGCCTACTTTCCCACTGGCCTACATACATTCAGTGGCATCTCACTGTAATGCAAGCAGGGGACATACAACACAATGCTTCATTGCATCAAAAGCTTGGATTCATGTTCTGATCTATGAATGTGCAAACACCTATGCAACAAGTTTAAGGTTAATCAAAACACCTTTTGCAGCACATTGCGGGTACATCGCCATATAATGTGTCAGTATCAATTTTCAAAACTGAGACAAGTTTTTCTCTAAATTCTCTGGCTCACAGGAACAAAGTGGGAATAAAACAGTTATGTACCTTTGTGATTGTTTCCTTTCATGGCAGTAGCATGGGCCAGCTGTGGAACAAAACAAGCCATAAATCACCTACTTTATATCATGGCTATGGTGCCATAGTTGGACATTTTAACGTAAGAAAATTTGCAACTGAAACCATCTGCATTGTACTAATTTGTACTTTCGGGGAAATTGTACAGACTATGTCATGTTTAGCCAATGCCTTTAACAACTACTTTAGCAAGGTACTAATTTACTTATTGCTGTAGTAGAGCTGATCAGTGACTGATGGTATCTTGCACTTTGTCACTCCCTGGTGTGACAGTATGTGAATTTTGAGCAGGGTGTAACAGCATGCTACTGTGCTTTTAAAAGGCACCAACGTCTGACAGAGCTCCAGGAAAATCTTTCAATATGGCTTGATACAACCACAACAGACCATTTAACCAGCACCAAGCTTCTACCAGTTATGTATGCATCATTACTTAGTATTTTTCTATATTTTGTCCCATTTCCAATTGTAGTTTAGTTTCACATAGGTTTCAGTGTGTGTTTTGCAGATTTAGTTTAGGGTTAACGTTGTTACCTTCAGAAGCTGCAGCTGATCAAATGTCAGATCTTTGACTGGCACCTCAATAAGCTCCAGAGAGGTCTTGTCGTTCTTCTGTCAAGGCAAACAGAAATAATTACCCATTTTCAGCAGTTTCTGTCAAGACTTGACACATCCTCACGGGAGCAGAGAATAGCTATGTTGTGGAACTTACAGCAACAGGAATTCTGAGATAACACTACAATAAAGACCATACTCTGTTGCTGACTAAAAGTGGTTCATCATGACCATTTTTCTAAAAAGAATGAATACACGCTCAACTGCTTTGCTCAATAGAAATATACCTATAATCCAATATAAAGCTCTGAGCCTATTCTGTAAATATTTTACAGCACTGGATTTCTTTTGATGCCATAAAACATATATAATATCTATATATCTATATATCTATATATCTATATCTGTGTCTGTATCTATCTATCTATCTATATATCGATATATTAGCATCCATCATCAAGTGCAATGTCCTGGTATTTTACCTTTTTGGTAGATATGCAGCAGGTCAGATCATGGTAAACAATGGGAATGGCATCCTTGGAGAGGTGGACATCAAACTCTACATAAGCAGCACCCTGAAAGTACACAAAAGCATGATCCTTATTGAAAGAATCACACAGATCTGATTGGATATGACACTGAATTTCCAGAGAGGCAAAAAAAAGACTCACCCCTGAGCTCACCTACCAGTTTCTACCGTTTGTTCTTTGTATGTATCTTTCATTTCACCACACAGCTACAAAAATGCAACCAAAACCTGAATAAAGACCACCAGTGGCGTGCTATTAAATCCTGTGCCCCCCATGTCCTCAGTCTACTACACTGAGGTCATCTGACTGTGACTTGGTTCACTCACCTCCACACCTCACCTACCATATAGATTCCCTCAATCATGAATAAGCAAGATAATGATATAAGAGATAAGGAAACATCGTTAATTATTCATGCAGTCATGCATCAGCTGGTTAACTTACATGTTTGGCAGCACTTTTGAATGAGGCTATGGTGTTCTCCCTGACTTTGTGGTGCCTGTAAAATACAAGTTGAAAAAAAAAATGAAAAGAAAACCCTATATTGCATAGATACATATAAAAACAGATATAAGATGGATTTTTCCCTGTATAAGTGTAATCATGAAAGCACATTTTGACTATGTGGGTGAAAGGCAAGGCAGGGCTTGTGTATTTATGCATGCTGTACAATTTTTAGGAGAGAGAATGCACGCCTGTGCACACACGTATGTCAAAATGTGTCTGCAATTTTACACTGGCTGCTGTTTCATAGGCATTTTAGGTTTGCTGAGGAATCCAAGCTAACATTACCACAATGGCTACAGAATGTCCTGACTGCAAACCCACCACAATTTCCTCACTGCTTGATATTTGGTAGCGTGGACTCCACTTTTATGTTTCAATGTAATGCATTTCCATTTCCAAGGGCTGTGTTTTTATTTGCCTTTTGTTGTTTTCATTTTAGTGACATTGTTCATTGTAAACAGATATTGCTCTAGTAGTTGTGCATTGGACCTCCAAGAGATTTCTATGCAATAAAACAGTGAGGCCAGAACTGTGGTCTGTTTCATTTTCTGCTAATGGGATTTCAGTTTTGGTGGGTGGGGCTCTCTTCTTTGTCTGTGCAGCCATGGTAGCAAATGCTGCTCACACTAACTACCCACTTCTTCTTCTGTTTATTCATAACAGACCACTGTTGCTGATGCAGGAAACATGACATACGTTACTTCTTGAAAATTTGCTGAACCCCCCGCCAGTGTAAAGAACAGAAAATGTAGGGGCGCCCCACTAGCACAACATGTAGAGGGCATACCTTGTACTACTGAGACCACTCTAATTTTGAATAAAAGTGTTATAAAAACAGAATTACATTTCAAAAAATCAAATAACTGTTTTCACACAAGAGTAAATCTAATCATTTCTTTTGCATTTTGGCTGGTCAGTGGTTATGTTGCTGTTAAAAGTCTCAACAGCGACTTAGCTCAAGCTTTCATGCGTCTTTCAGTATGTGTCTCACTTGGCTGCATGTGTACTGCCCGCTCCTCGGTGGCCCACATCCAGAGCGCTGCGTTTCCTCCAGTACTTGGTGAAGCAGCTGCTCATGTTACACTGCACACCCTGGATAGGCCGGATCACCAGGTAGTCCACTGGATCAGATCAACAATCTTGGTGAAACAGGTTGTTCAAGCTGAATATTCACTTTGCAAATCAACTACTAGTTAGAAGAGTCCAGCCAAGAGCTGCCTACTTCAACTGAAAAGGTCTTGTTTTGTTCTGTCCGAATGATGACTAATTATTTTGTGACAGTTACTCTCACCATGCTACCTCCCAACTTCATGTTTTATATTATTTCAAACTTGTATTGTTGTCACATCACTGCACAAAAAAAGCGTCTGGTAAAATATATGGCAGAATTCAGGAATCTACCAATGTGGCTGGGGGACCAAAAGGTCACTTTCCCACCCTGTTTCACCTACAGGCAGATCACATGACCTGGTGCAGGGAACTGTCCTACATTCCAAATGGTTAAAAACAAACAAACAAACAAACAAACTTGCAACTGCAGAAATGTTATGTATGTGTAGAATCTCACCTCTGACTTTCCCAATGGTCTGTCTAGAGTTTCTTCCCATGATAGGAAGTGTGACCACTCCAGTGTCCTTGCCACTCTCCAAAAAGGAGGAGGAGAGGAGGCAAGCTGTGCCAACATGCCCCGGATGAGCGTCTCCCTGGACGACAGGCTCACTCAGGTCCTCCTGTGAACAAAGATGTGGCATCAGTACAATGATGATAAAGTGTAACCAGCAAAAACTTACATTTTGTTACTGTCTGTTTTGTTTTTGTTTACGATTTTTTCCCAGACTAGTGAACTGATCATGACCAGACAGCTTGAGGATGCAGGGATTACCTCAAAGAACTCGAAGGTGAGCTCAAGGTTGTCAGGGTCCATGGTGTGGATGCTGTACTCGGTCCACTGGGAGGGCTCCAGGGCATACCCACACTCAGGCTGGGAGTGACGTGACTTGTAGCCACTGCCACTGATCATACTGATCTCCAGAGTGGTGGTCATCTTGTGCCATGATGAAGGGCTGAGCTCATCTTCCTCCTCATCATCCTCTTCCTCAATACCCTCTAATGTCAGCTTGATCCTAGGGAGATAAGCAAGTAAATAATTAAGTCCATGAATAAACATGGACAGGCTGATACAAATATATAAAGCACATATAAATTGTGCTTTAACTGATAGTTGTTAGTTAGCTAACAGGCAAGACTCCTGTGTGCACTTAAGGTAACAGTAATACAATAATGCTTCACTGATCCGTCTCATGTCCCTTTCAACTAGAACTTTCACTGAGTGGTGTTAAATTCGATCTGGGTGTTAGCCCAACCTGAAGCGAGACTTCTTGAATTTCTTCTTGGTAATGGACACAGGAGACTTCTTGGAGTGATGTAAACGTAGACGAATCTCTGTCTGGCACGTCAGCCATCCAGAGTCTACACAGTTCACCCCATCTATAGAGGAGGAGGACGCAGACAGAAAGAAACTGATGAGACTTTAGACACACAGTGTGTCCCACAACAGCTAACTATAGAAATGGCTGCATTGACAATAACAGGTAGGAGGAACGGTGTCAGTGTTATGAAGAGTGACCTTAAAGTGTCAGCAGCTCAAAATAGGAACAAGTCAACAATGTAATCTATGGTGATTTTCAATTTCTCAGAGAGACTAAGTAACTTCTAAGCTGAGACAACTTTAGCCTCAAGTAATTTAGTCTAACCATGTCTCAGGGCTTATACTTGAGCCACTATGAGTTGCGTAATGTAGTGAGTTCGACTTCTATATTCAACTTACTGTGAATTCCAAACTGTCCATCATCAACATTCAGCTGTGACTCTGCAACAAGGCAAAAATATATTAGAGAGGTGACAGAAGAATTTCACCCATGCAACAACTAAAACTGAGGATCAATCAAAACAGAGCATTTTCAATGTGCAGTTATCTGTTGACAGCACCACAAAAATTCTCCCTGTCCCAATTTGGCCTCAACATCACTGAACTTATAAAACAAGATTTTACCACTCAATGATCTGCTCTGAATTGGATTCACCTCCTCAGTTTCAAGATTGTTGATGGAATTAATCACACATTTAATTTGAATATATCATGAACTACAACTCTAAAGTGAGTATATCATTAAAGTTAATTTAGCAGATGGTTAATAAAACTATATGGACAGAAAGACAGCAAACACTTCCACACATAATAAAAAAAAAAAAAAATAAACCCCATGACTGCAACAAATTTCAGTTCTACTGAAAAAAGGGAAGCTTTTCAGTGGGATTTGCTTGGGAAAAAACAGTACCAGGGGTAAGGGAGGGAGGCCAGGGTCACAAAGGACATCAAGCAGGGTGGGGACATGGCTGCAACCAATGTTTTTTCCTATCAAGCTCGTTTTCAATGAGCTTTGTCTGAGGTGGGCCGACACAAAGGCGTTTTGACTAGAGGGATCTACAGTATCAGGCTGCGGCATCTACTACAGTGTTTCCTCTATGGCTATAGAGTATTCCAGCAAAGCATTCTCCCCGACCCCCTGCCTCAGCAAAAACACACACACACACATCACACACATCACACACATCACACACATACACACACACACACATACACACACATACACACACACACACACACACACACACACACACACACACACACACACACACACACACACACACACACACACACACACACACACACACATTTACGAGGAGCTCCAAAGGCTACTGGTCAAGTATTTGTGGAGCAGAGGAAACAATGCAGTCAGGAGCAGGTATGTTAACTTTGACACAGAAGTTGCCCATAACAACAGATTTAAGATCAGATTAGCTAATTTCCAAAATACTAACCGTCTTCGTGCGGGATAAGCACAATCTGACCCTGCATCATTGGTGAAGGGCAACTTTTATCGACAGTGCTAGGAAAGGGAATGGGAGCTCTACAGGTTTTTTTTTTTTTTTTTTTTTTTGGTCTATAAGGCACACTTCACCAAACCCAACCAAACCGTGCACTGTTTTCTGGTGTTTCTATACCTGTGGGGCTCATCGTGCGTGGCTGCTGATGGGTCTCCCACAAATTGACTATCACTTGACAGGGACCACCTGCACTCTGCAATTCCAATGTTTAGTACAGTGTTAGGGCTTTCAGATCAGATACAGTGAACTAGTTTTCAGTCTGGTCTCCAAGCTGTCCTTGGACCAGAGTGTGAGAAAGGAATTAGAGCTGGTATAGTCACCAATCCCCAGCTAGGGCAGTCAGCCACCATGGGTTGAAATCTGAAAAGTGGATTTGTTAGTGAAGAAGAAAAGAACTTGGAATCATTGCTTCAGGTACATAATAGGCTGCTCTTCATACATCTGTGTAGCAGCGATATCACTAACCATACCAACAATTTATTTTCCAGTTACACACTAACAGGACTAGTGAAAATAGTAGCCTACACTGCTCAAGTCTACAGCTATGTGAGTCAAAATTGCATTGAATCATTTTATCGCATATTTAGTGTAAAAATCAACCTGCCAGTGCGACGAGATAATCCCACTGTTGTCGGAAATTTCTTGATTAAAGTGTTGTTTGTTACTACTAATGGGTTGATTTGCTTTATTTCAACATATTTATAATTGTTCCCAGAAAAAAAATCCTTAAACACTTGATACTGCATTGGAAATAAGTAGGATTATGGCATCCCAGTGGTAGATTTTCTTCACTATTTTGAAAAGGAAAAACAAGGATTTATCACTGATATGAGACAAAATGACTAAAATGGAGTTTTAGCAAACTGTATCATGTACCTGGTTAATTTTGCTGCTACAGTTTACTTCCACAGGCATTAGAGCTATTGAGCTGTTAAGTGTGACTCAAAATGTATATTTTATGTACAAAGGGGGCAAATGGGTCCTGTTCCGACCTGGCATCAACTATTAAAAGCAAGCCATGACGCCATTGGCAAGATTCAGCTCACATCGACTTGAGGCCTAAGTAATTTCAATGGAAAAGCTTTAAAAAGAAAAAAAAAAAGAAAAAAAAAAAAGAACAGTACAAACACAGAGGAGAGGGAGACACTACGGCCCTATCTCATAAATGTGAGCTCCACCCTGGAATGTAAGCAAAAACAAGCCCAGTCAGGGCAGAGACGAGGCGCCACTTCCTGCAAAAACACTGGGAAAGCACTAGCTATTACACAGCAGGTCACGCTTTATCTGTCTCTTCCTCTTTTTTTTTCAAGGAAATTCTATCCCTAGTATGTTTGTGTGTATCTCTGCAATGTAGGCTGGCTCAGAAACATGTGGAAAGGCTCACGTGCTTAGATTAGAGCGAGCCAGCTGGCAGAGAGCCCGGCCTGGCCATTCCACAGCTTAGACCTAAGGTTATTTCTACAGAGGATAAACACAGATGTTGGGAAAGCAACACAAAGAGCATGTGAGTGGTCCTCCCTTTAACTGTGGCTCGTGTAAAGCTTTCCTACTGCTCACTTCAAAAGACACTGGACACACTTTGGCTCACAGTGACTTGACACGTAATCTATAACAAGCTAGGAAAACAGTTTCACCCCCTCCTGCTGATGAGCTGCAAAAAGGAAATACATCAATCAACAGAGTGGAAACATCTGCAATCAAACATCATGCATCAAAACATAGACAGCAGGGCAAAAGCAGGTTTGACAGTATCACACAATCAAGTGAAGCAGTAATAATCATTTCGGTAATTCATAGCCAATACAGCTTTATGTTCAGACACAGATTAGCCGTAACAGCCAAGTAATCAAGTTGACGCCTACGCTCAATTCGACTTGGCTGTATTCTGTGAGTCAGCGACAAGATTTAGACAGCAGATTCTCAGCTCACCTTTGACTCCAGGAAGAAACCTTTGAAATAGCGGTACTCTGAAACAACTCCTCTAGGTACAGTGATGGTCTTAGTCCACATTGTGCTGCCAGGGGAGACGACACACATTATTAGCCCATAAAATAAACAATAAAGTGGGTCACAGAAAGTCTGGTTCTTTCCTGGTGAAAAAAAAAAAAAAAAAAAAAGTCACGTTTTAAAGAGCAAGCTGTTATGACTAAATCAGGCAGACATGTTTAACCCACCCATCATCTCCAACAGGCTGTAAGGTCACAGCTCTCTGATGGGACCAGCCACCCAGGGTCTCACAGCTACCAACAACGGCAATCACCTCACCTAGAAATATTCACAATATCGCAACATTACCTACTGCATAAAGAGAGTTAAGAAAGAGAGACTGTTGCAATTTGCAAATGACAAATCCTTCTGGGCAAATTTGACACAGAGGGTACTGGGCTTTTCAGTCAAAGTAAGTGAGTCACAAAATCTTCTATGCTTCTATATTAAATAGTATACAGATTTTCACAAGTACACGCAGCACCAGATGACAGCAGGTGTTATGTCTGCCAGCATACCTGGAGATGTTTCTCCTCTGACTGCCAGGGTCACTTGACAAGTCTCCATGGTTCACACGCAGGCACAGATATGAAGATTGGCAGCGCAAACAAGCTGCAAACCAAAGACTGTTAAACTTGGTGCTTCATCCCACATGTTAAATAAACTTATCAACGGTGAACCCCGCTTTAAAACAAATGACGTAACGTTAAATAAAACCCACAACATCCGCCCTGGCCAACTGTGGCTGCAGGCTGCTTTAACTTTTGACCTCTGACTGAGGGAGAAGTCACTAACTGGTGAACTTTAGTTTTCACATTATGAGCAACACATGTCAACAGAGCCGCAAATACTCAAAATAACGAGCGTACTCGAGCAAAAGCAAATAAACGGCGTGCTGTGGATTACCTTGTCGGTTTTGGCGGTGGTGTGTCGGCTCGTAGCAGCCTTGAAGATGGAGGATAGTCAGCGAGGCCGGCTGTAATGTTGGCTATCCCACTGAGACGCATCGGTCCACGGAGCAACACTGGCAGGTCCGCCCGCTGCTAGCCATTGTTGTCCTGTACCGTTAATCAAACCAGCATTCGACAGCAGGCCTAATATTGGATGAAAAATGATAATAATAATAACCGCAATATTTTTTTCCCTGTCTAAAAGTCTCTCCTGGGTTAACGAGACGGCCTGAAGCTGCAGTCTGACGTTACAAACCGGTACAACTCAGTTAAAACAAAGGCTGACCAACACTGGGCAGATTTGGCACGACGCCTGCTCGCTATCAAACGCCAGTGTCAAGTGCCACAGAGTTAGATGGAGCACTTCCGGTGTCATCCTTCAAAATAAAGTAACGGAGAACACGTTGGAATGTTGGACATAGGAGAATGTGCAGCTTCAAAGAGGAGGGCACACCGCGTTGTTTGCTAATGTTAAGGATGAGTCTGAGGAAGGTTCATGGTGTCAGCTCTGCATGCCAAGGCTCTTAAATGTCTCTTAAATCCCTTTTTTTGGTATGGCATGTCTATAAAAACAAAAATGGAGCTAAATGCCCTCATATGTTGGGTTATGATGGAACAAAAGAGTTGTACTGAACTCAAAGGTTTTTTTTATTTGTCATTTCCTTAGTACTGAGTACAAGAGAAACGAAATAGTGTACTCCTAGGTTAAAAGCAGTACAAAGATCAAGGTCATAAAAATATAAAATATAAAAATCCTATATAATAATAATAATAATAATAATAAATAGATAAAAAAAAAAACCTCACAAAGAATGTGTAAGTATATCATGTATTAATAATCACAAAAGATAATGTTAGAGTCTATATCAGAATGCCAAAAATATACAAATTCTCCTACATTAAAATCTTAGACCAGCCGACTCGGAGGGATGCATGCCTTGCATGTGAATTGAAACATTTTCAGGGGTACAAAGGTGTGTTTTACAGAACGGGTGACTATGTTTTTCATGTCCATGAAGACATATGCAAGATGTTGAATATGCAAAGCTGCCAAAAAGTACAAACTCACACCAAACTAGAACACTATTTAGTGCCTTATAAATTGCTACTCATTTAACATGCATGGACACCAAGGAGCTCCCAATCTGTAACCTGTGAAAAGAAGCCTCTTTAATAGACTTAACAGACTTTTATAAGATTGTAGACAACAGTGTCTAGTGTAATCTTGAAGGTGGGAAGTTTGGGAGACCTAGTCTAACACGGGACAAACATGGGGCATTTCATTATTTGCCTATTCTCACTGGCATGAGAGCAGTCAATGAAGCTCCACTTCCATAATATATGGTAACAATTTGCCACTGCTGCAGGTTTTATGCATTTGTTTTACAGAATAGTATAGCTTTTGTGTTCCATCTAGCTGTATCCTCAGAGTCTGGCAACAACTGCAAAGCATGGCAAACTATTCTATTTCATAGGGACATGCTATGCAACATAATTCAATCTTTATGTAATACTTTCACGTATTTATTGAAGTGGTGAAGCCTTTTCAATATAATTACAGATGACTTTTTGCCCTACAATTGTTAGTGACCCATTTTTCATAAGTGAGAAATTTTATGCATTTATTTTGAAGACAAACCACCAGAACTTCCTGTATAGTTTTGTCTCTTTCTGGCTAACTTCACATAGCTGGTTCATACCGCCCTGTACCGGATTCGGGGTTTGCGGGATGCTGCCTTCGTGAACATCGGAAACAGCGCCATTACCAGTTGATCTAGCATTAACTACTCAAGAAAACTGTAAACAGGATTTAATTTGGTCACGATTTCGTGTGTTAACCTAGTTAACTATTGATTAGGGGACGGAGGCCACGGGAACCATGTCACCATTTGCTAATAAAGGGGGTGATTTAAGGACTTTGTGAAAAATAACTTACATAATATTAATGGTCAGTTACGAATTTCTCTCCTTTCCATGTGGTCAGGGCTGTACAGGATAACTCTGTGCGACTTAATAAAGGGAAAAAACAGCTACCAAAACTTTTCC